>NC_034193.2:51504062-51551021 GCF_002021735.2 Oncorhynchus kisutch | reverse complement strand
TTGGTTGGCGTCCACACCATGGCCACACCCCTGCCACAAAACAACCAACACCTAAGCCCAATTTGATCCAGAAAAAACTGTATTATTATTCTACATCACACAAGTGTTTCTCAAACTCAGTCCTGGGGACCCCAAGGGGGCCACATCTTTTTTTATTCTAGCACTGCACCATTCATTTCAAATAATCAAAGCTTGTCGATGAGTCGATTTATTTAAATCCGCTGTGTAGTGCTAAGGCAAACTAACCGTGGGTCACAAGACTGAGTTTTGGAAACCCATAACATGTCTTCAATAACATGGACACACAACTTTCCCATTCCCAGGTGATCAAGAGCTCAACAAGTGCCGTGAGGAGAACTCCATGCGTCTGGACCTGTCCAAGCGTTCCATCCACATGTTACCCACCTCCATCAAGGAACTCACCCAGCTGGCAGAGCTCTACCTGTACAGCAACAAGCTCCAGAGCCTCCCCTCAGAAGTGGGCTGCCTGTCTGGCCTGGTCACCTTAGCCCTGAGTGAGAACTCTCTAACCAGCCTCCCAGAGTCCTTGGACTCCCTGAAGAAGTTGAGGATGCTGGACCTGAGGCATAACAAACTGAGGAGATACCGGCGGTGGTTTACCGGGTGACGTCGCTGACCACACTGTACCTAAGGTTCAACCGGATCACGGCGGTGGAGAGGGACATCCGGAACCTGGCGAAGTTGACCATGCTCAGCATCCGTGAGAACAAGATCAAACAGCTGCCTGCCGAGATAGGTGAATGAGGGAGGGAAATGGGGGGTTGGGGTGAGGGAAATGGGAGAGAGCGGTGAGTGGGGGGAGGAAGGGAAATGTGAGTGGGAGGAGAGCGGGAAGGAGAGTCATCCATGAGAACAAGATCAAACAGATGAGTGTTGAGGAGGGAGTTAAGGCTGGCAGATTGGGTGATGACGATGCGTCGTCATTTTTGCCTAACATAAGCCGGGGGCGTACCCACACTTTTGGCCCTGATTTTAGCTGTCCCAGACACGTTTTTGAGATCGGAGACAAAATCCCCATGTCGTTGCGTACTTGGGGCGCACGGCCGTCACCGATGCTCGGTTCAGTGACGCAATCTGAGGGCTACCGATCCCGTCTTTCAGACGTCCCAATATTTTCTAAATCTCCAATGCTCTTGTAGTGTGAGAGGTGCAATGACAAGTTTTGAGAACAGTGATCAGCAATAGCCAATGAGAGCTCGCCAGGGAGATGATGATGATGTTGCATCACATCACCCAGAATCTGTGGACTCTCCAGCAGGAGTGATGTCTACTACTAGTATGCGTTTGTACTTGCCTTTAACCAAAGCCAAAGTATCAAATGGTTACAGCTCTGAAGTTCACTACCAGTGTTATTCAATTCCAAATGTATTGGCGAGACATTTCAACTCTGTATGGCAAGCGTGAATGTCTGACTGAAAACGTTTGAGGCTTGTCTGAGCCACATGGTTTAGTGTGCGCACCACTACGTTAGCCAGACAAAAAAACTACAGGAAAGACGTTGGTTAAACGTGAGCAGGTCAGCGACGTCAGGATTTTGAAAGTCGTCTCGTGTAAACCCGGCATTACAGAAGACATTGCTGCAGTGTTGTCAATAAGCTAAAGCCATCAGCTAAACCAGTCTTTTAATAACTCTGATTGCGCTTCTTGTCCAGATTAGTCACGTTTGTGTGTTGACTGTTTTATTGGCCCTGCCTCTCTGCAGGGGAGCTCTGTAACCTCATCACCCTGGACGTAGCTCATAACCAGCTGGAACATCTACCCAAGGAGATCGGCAACTGCACCCAGATCACCAACCTGGACCTACAGCACAACGAGCTACTGGACCTACCAGAAACTATAGGTGAGACTGACCGGGACCTCAGCAGTCAGAAATGTTCTCTCCTCAATGCAATCATCTGCCTATACTCTGCCTACAGGATACCAATACTGACACAGCTGCACAGTGCACATTCTTAACTGTCCATTGTGACGATAAAACATTTGAGAATTGTCATTAATTGTATAATCTACAGTTTTATGAACTGCAAGTGCTGGTATTTAATTTAAGATGGTACTTTATTGATCCCCCAGAGGGGGAATTTGATTGCACCAGCCAATACATACATACACTTGAAATGTTTAACATGATATCTAATATCTGACTTTGTTGATTGTCATTTTCGTATTTAACCATTTCTCGTTGCAGGTAACTTGGCAAGCATAAACCGCTTGGGTCTGCGGTACAACCGGTTGTCAGCCATCCCCAGGTCGCTAGCCAAGTGCAGAGAACTGGAAGAGCTCAACCTAGAAAACAACAACATCTCCGTGTTACCAGAAGTGAGTGGTGCTTTTATTGATTGCTGCATTTAATGGTATTGTTAGGGATACAGCATATCTATCTACCTCCTTCTCTCTATCCCAGGGTCTCCTGTCTAGTCTGGTGAATCTGACCAGTCTAACTCTGGCGAGGAACTGTTTCCAGTCCTACCCAGTGGGAGGACCCTCCCAGTTCTCCACCATCTACTCTCTCAACATGGAGCACAACCGCATCAACAAGATCCCCTTTGGAATCTTCTCCAGGGCCAAAGTCCTCAGCAAACTCAACATGAAGGTAAGGATGCTGTCCATTGTTATGTGTTGTCATCTCCTTCCCTCTGTTTTGATGACTTCTAGTAAGAGGACCAAGACGATAGTCCCAGACATTATGTATGCAGGACAACGTCTCTTTCTTCTGACGTTAACAGTAGATAAAGGGCCTCATTGCCAAAATCCTGAACTATCCCTTTAAGCTTGACAATGGTTGGTGATGGTGGTGGCTCAGGTAAAGAGGTGACATTTTTCAATAAGGTGTTGCTCATCATGTCGTCTTTCTGTTCTGGTTCTGAAATTGTTGTCAATGTCATTGGTTTTTTTTTCAGGACAACCAGTTGACGTCTCTGCCTCTAGACTTTGGCACGTGGACCAGTATGGTGGAGCTCAACCTGGCCACCAATCAGCTGACAAAGATCCCTGAGGACATCTGCGGTCTCGTTTCGCTTGAGGTGAGGCCTAGATAGATCCCATCTGGGAATTCTTTCTTGAGAAATGTGGACTTACTACTTTTCTGATGCCGTCATCAATTCATACATTATTCAAACTGACCAGAAAATCTAAACGATAATCACTCTCCCATTTCAGCATACAGTAGGTGATCAACTATTTAGTTATTTTTAGGTCTGTAACACAAGCTACAGGTTGTGACCGTTCGCTTCAGTGTTCTGAAACATCTTGTTTTTTTCACAGGTCTTGATATTGTCCAACAATCTTCTCAAGAAGTTGCCACATGGTATTGGCAACCTGAGGAAACTACGGGAGCTCGACTTGGAGGAGAATAAGCTGGAATCGCTCCCGAATGAAATCGCTTACCTGAAAGATTTACAGGTTTGATACTATGACGTTATTTCCCTACACTGTCACGTAAGCATTTAGGCCTACCTTTAACTAAAATGTGTTGAGTTCTAAACCATTCAAAGACCACTGACAGATGTAGTGATACCGTAGTGCTGTGATGAGTCATTCCATTGACACAAGTAATCTTTCTTCTACTTTTAAAGGCCCAATGCATTAAAAAAAGAGATTTATATATACTTTATAGTGCCTTTGGAATGTTCAGACCCCTTGACTTTTTCCACATTTTGTTACTTTACAGCCTTATTCTGAAATTGATTAAATAGTTTTTTCCCCTCATCAATCTAGACACAATACCCCACAATGACAAAGTGAAAGTTTTTTTACGTAAGTATTCAGACCCTTTGCTATGAGACTCGAAATTGAGCTCATGTGCATCCGGTTTCAATTGATCGTCCTTGATATTACTACTCCCGAGTGGTGCAGTGGTCTAAGGCACTGCATCTCAGTGCTAGAGGCGTCACTACAGACCCTGGTTCGATTCCAGGCTCTATCACAACCGGCCGTGATTGGGAGTACCAAAGGGCGGCGCACAATTGGCCCAGTGTTGTTAGGGTGTGGCCGTGGTAACCCGTTATTGTAAACAAGAATTTGTTCTTAACTGACTTGCCTAGTTAAATAAAGGTAAAATAAAAATAAACTACAACTTGATTGTTCACCTGTGGTAAATTCAATTGATTGGACATGATTGGGAAAGGTGTGTACATAAGCCCCCACAGTTGACAGTGCATGTCAGAGCGAAAACCAAGCCATGAGGTTGAAGGAATTGTCCGAAGAGCTCAGAGACAGGATTGTGTCGAGGCACAGATCTGGGGAAACCTGGCACCATCCCTATGGTGAAGCATGATGGTGGCAGCATCCTGCTGTGGGGATGTTTTTCAGCTGCAGGGGCTGGGAGACTGGTTGGGTTCGGGGCAAAGACGAACAGAGAGATCCTTAATGAAAACCTGGTCCAGAGCGCTCAGGACCTCCGACTGGGGCGATGGTTCACCTTCCAATAAGACAACGACCCTAAGCACACAGCCAAGATGACACAGGAGTGGCATCGGGACAAGTCTCTTGAAGGTTCTTGAGTAGCCCAGCCAGAGCCCGGACTTGAACCCGATCGAACATCTGGAAAGACCTGAAAACAGCTGTGCAGCAACGCTCCCCATCCAACCTGACAGAGATTGAGAGGATCTACAGAGAAGACTGAGAGAAACTCCCAAGCTTGTAGCGTCATACCCAAGAAGACTCAAAGCTGTAATTACTGACAAAGGTGCTTCAACAAAGTACTGAGTAAAGGGTCTGAATACTTATTACATAAGTATTATGTAATACTTGTGTTATTTTCTAAAAACCTGTTTTTGCTTTGTCATTATGGGGTATCGTGTGTAGATTAAGGGGGGAAAAAGGTGGTGTCCACATACTTTTGTATTTCCACACTAAGGTTTGTAAAAAATTATGATAATGCTCTTTTAGTGTAAGAGCTGTTTGAAAAGACCGTCTCTGAAATGTCAGCCTGTTTTGGTGGATTGGAGTTTTGGCCTGACCAAGTGGTAAATGAGTTAATAGACCAATAAGAAAGAGTCCCAAACCAATAAGAGCAATCTTTCACTTGTCCCCTCCCCACTCAGACCACTCCGACACTCCTAGCACAATTTTAGCTGGAGAAATTGCTCTTGGATAATAATCTATTTTTATTTTTATTTCTTGAAAACAATTTGATTGATCTGCTGCATTGGACCTTTTTAAATAAACCATTTTATATCTCCAGAGTTTGAACGATGGAGCTCATAATCATTTATTCACCAACGTTTCGACAGCTAAGCTGTTTTCATCATGTGATATTGACATTCCATTTTTGCTTGTATCCTATCAGAAACTAGTGTTGACCAATAATCAACTGACCACGTTGCCCCGTGGGATCGGTCACCTCACCAACCTGACCCACCTGGGTCTGGGAGAGAACCTGCTGCAGCACCTGCCAGAGGAGATCGGTAAGTACATTTTACCTCATACCACTGGGTACCGGTCTGTTTCTGCTGAGACCACTCGTTGTACTCTGTCATTTGCCAAATATCCAGAAAGACTGGTACCCAGGCTACAAACAACTCAGACTAGGAGTGAATCTTAAAAGTACTTCCTTGATTCCTTCCATCCTCACCTGAACTCCAAATGTCATCGAGAAATAAGGAGCTTATTGGAGGAGGTCACAAGCTTTCATTTGGATACAGAATAGAGAGAGAACTACATGTGGTCCTTTGTAGGTCAGTTGGTAGACCATGGTGCTTGTAACGCCAGGGTGGTGGTTAGATTCTCGGGACCACCCATACTTAAAATGTATGCATGCATTTATTTCACCAGGTAGGTGAAACCATTATTTAACCAGGTAGGCAAGTTGAGTACAAGTTCTCATTTACAATTGCGACCTGGCCAGGATAAAGCAAAGTAGTTTGACACGAACAACACAGAGTTACACATGGAATAAACAAACATACAGTAGAAAAATAAGTCTATATACGACTATGACTAAGTCGCTTTGGATAAAAGCTAGATGGCATATATTTATATATTACATATAAAACGTAACTTCAGCTAAACAGTTTAATTAGCATATTTTAGCCCCAGCATTAATTACTGTATGTACCTGATCTGTCTGTGCCTCCAGGTAGAATAACACTCCTGTATCCTCTGTATCCTCCACCCCTCCTATCTCCCTCCATCCCTCTCTCTATCCTTTCTTTCCATCCTAGGTACACTGGAGAACTTGGAGGAGCTGTACCTCAATGACAACCCCAACCTGCACAGCCTCCCGTTTGAGCTGGCCCTCTGCAGCAAGCTGTCCATCATGAGCATCGAGAACTGTCCTCTCAGCCATCTGCCCCCGCAGATCGTAGCCGGGGGCCCCTCCTTCATTATCCAGTTCCTCAAGATGCAGGGGCCCTACCGGGCCATGGTCTGATAGGGCCCGGAGGCCAAGATTGTGGTCTGAGGGCCCAGAAGGAGGCCATGGTCTGAGAGCTGATTTGATGGCAGATATACCAGGCCCACGCAAGGCCCATGATCTGACAACGGACCACGCCCATAATTGGATAGACCACGCCCATATTCTGAAGGCCGACGCCCACCCAATCACTTACCTATCCAACTACGTGTGTCATACACTGTAAAATAATACAAATGCATCATAACAAAAACAAACTAAATGTACAAAAAGAGGAAAACATTTTCGGTTCATACATTATCTATATGCGGAAAAAAACGAAACAAGTACATTTATATTGAGACTGTGCTCCAGCGTTTCTGTTGAGGAATCATAGCCATTTAGAAGGCCAACTTCTCCAATATTTTATTCCCGAATCATGTAAGACAAAACTTAAAGGGTCATTACAACTTTTTTTTACATTATATTCATTAATTCCAGCACCATATGATACATAATCTGTTTTCATACATATGAAGACACTGGTATAGTGCTGGAGGTAATGAATAGGAGATTAAAAAGTGGTGGAATTGCCCTTTAATATCTCTACCACCTTTTGCCAAACCGGATCATGTATATTGATTGAGTAACAGTGAGCTAAAGTGGCTATGATTCTTTTAACATAGAAACCAGATTCCCAATGCCAACATATTTACAGTAATTAGGTATGTATATTAGGAGAGCTTAGGATACAACTATTGTATGCAAAAATATTTGAAACTTAAATTTTTACTGCTGCTGCCATTATCAATGTTCATTTTGTCATGTCTTTTTCTTTTTGATATGTATATATTGTTTTTACCACTCGACTAAAGATTTGTTATCGTGAGGTTTGAGGTTAAAGAACAAAGGTCTAATGTTGTTTTTAATTTCACATTAATACGTAAAAAACAGTGCCTATATGCCCGGGAAGGTCCACTGGTTTTTCTGACGCTCTAAACACAATTGTCCATTATACAAAGGTATCATTTAGTTAAACAAATTTTCTTTCTAGAATTATGGTATTACTTTTTACATTTGTTTTACATTAGTTCCATCATAGTTGGATGACAATGATTCTATATAATAAAGCGGTAAAGTATACATTTGAATCAATGGCGTTGAGGTTTTACATTTAAAAAATAAGCAGTCATCTTTAAACAGTAAGCTAGTAATATATAAAATAAATGCGAAATCTTTAATGCTTTAAAAAATGGACTTAACAAGTTTGACTCAAACCTTTCCAAAATAGGCAGTAATGTTGCCCTCATGTTTTAAGATATTAGATTTGTTTTTGCTTTGAGAAAAAAAGAAAAAAAAAATAGTTAAACTATAAAAAGACAGGTGATTAGATAAGTGATCTGTAGTGATTTTTATATATTCTATAAATACTGATTGTTGCCTTGAGTGCAATTGAGTCATTGTAATGTTTACTTTTTTGCTATGTCTTCAGTGTTGGCGCTGTCATACAACGTGGAAACGATTGACCAACAACAACATATCAGGAACGTTGAAGGAAAGGTGTCAATATAACTAATGACTAACGTTGCCATGGTTACGGTCGTTAAGGTATGCCAAAAACACGCATCAAAACCCATTTGTCATTTTACATCCAGTTTCTTTGACTGCTTTTTTAATACGCCTCTTCACGAGATCTGAACGTTTGTGTTACTTGGCTTCCTTTTTTTTGTTGTCCCACACTGTCCCAGCAATGATGCTGTTCTTATGCACTTTCTAAATGACATTGGCATCATCCTCTTTTAACAATGACAATATTCTTATCTCCATGGTTACGTCGAACTGGGGCATTTTTGTTTCACAGTGAAGAAGTATTTTATCTCTTTGAACAGTTTATCATGTATATTTTATAATGGTGTCAAATGAATATTAAAGATGAGATGACAAGCTCAAAATAAATCTAAACTAGTAAGTATGTGGAGCGTCGAATTCAGACGTTTTGGCTTTCGTCCTATCAATCTTGATGGAAAATATTAGCTTGAACTGTGTGTGTCCAATAAGGGTCTTATTGATATGTTTAAAGATGTATTAAAGTACCCCATATCTTGCTCATATGTACTACAAGCAAAAATGTTTTGTCAAATTATTGCAATTCATTGAGATCCACATTGTAAAATGTAAATCATTTTCTGTTACTATAATTTTTTTGACACTGTATTGGGTTAGTATTATATCACGTGACTGTACATTAAAATCCCAACTAAGGTAGATCAAACCAAAAGCTTTTTTGGTTTTGGAAATGAATGTGTTGCGTCCAAGCTTTGTACTCAATCATCTTTTAGTATTTATTTTCAATCAAGTGTGGGTCTAGTTTTTTGGCAGCAGCTTACGATTACAGTTTCGATGTGGGTTGTGGACTGCTAAGAAAAACGAGGCCTGGGCAGAGCACACACCCAGACAAAATGTATTGCTGCTTCTAATCCTACCAGCAGAACCTGTTGCTGCTTGAAAAATATGCTGTAAACGATTGATGGGGCGGGAAAAGTGAGATCTATCCTAAACAAAATCAACATCGATATACAAGACTCGTACAGTAGCCTGGCTGGGAAGATTGACCTCTGCCCTTGACCTCTGAGTTTGGGGTCACATGAGGTCTGGTGGTTTTCAAACAGATCAAATTGTTTGGACCGACGTACAACGAGGAAAAACCAAGGTGCATATTTGAGCCTATAACGACGCAGTTACAACACAATACTTTTTTGAAAAGACAAAATGTAAAAAGGGCTTTCTTCTCGTTCACGCTCAAAGAACACCACCAGAGGCATTGCATTCCTGGTTTTATATTTTAAAAAAGCTTAGGAAAAAAAATGTAAATTGTTTTGGGGGATTGGTTGTGTATTTATGTTTTCGCTATAAACAAAATGGAATCATTGTGAAAATGCCTTCAGTGAGATGTGCATTAGGGTATGCAGCGAGAGAAACGCTGTTATCCCGTATAATGTTGAGTCTGTTTTTGTTCATATTTGTATCTATGTGCCATTTGCAAGGTGAGGGGTGGATGACTGACGTATGTCTAGAGAACTTGAGACATAATCGTCATTATTCAGAAAAGCATTTATCAAAACAAGGAATGTAAGTTAAAACACGCTTTTTGGAAAAGAAATGTGTGACAGTCTAGGTTTGGGGGTGGTCATATTTTGTATTGTTATATCTGAGGTTGATGACGAAGAGGTATTGTTCTGATGCATCCTAATGATTTGGAGACGACTAGGTGGTGTCTGATTTTGGGTCATAAAGTGTAATAATCAAGGCCATTTCTTTCTTTTAGCAAAATGTATTTTGTGTCTCAATCCTTTTTCTAGCCTGACTATTGTGTAGGAAACCAAGCATGTTGAAAAATTATTTGACATGTTTTTTTGTCTGGGTTGGAACTACGTTGGTGTGGCGAGTGGTTGTATATAGAAGACCAGCTAATGTTGCTACTATTTGGTATCTGCAAAAATGTTTCCTGTAGATTTTTTTTTGTTGTACATTTCACAGTATTTGAAACATTGTGCAGCCAGCAATGCTTTACCTACCTATTCTTTATCAAGCAGCCTTAACTGTTAAACCTTTTTGTTATTATCCCTTCTTTGTGGCTGTAGTAGATAACTTTAATTTTCTGTCCTTTCTTGCTCTGTGCATGCATATTTTAACCTGACCTGATGATTGACAGTTCACATAAGCACTCTCCAAACTGAATTCTGTATTCAGTTTCATTATTCTGGAACACTAGTGAGCAATAGTGAAACAACACAATTCAGTTCAGATTCCATGCTAGCTACAGGCCACCAAACAATCCCTATACCAGTGGTCTCCTACCTTGTTCCTGGAGTGCTACTGTCCTGTAGGTTTTTGCTCCAACCCTAAACTAACGCACCTGATTCTAATAATTAGCTGGTTGATAAACTGAATCAGGTTAGTTACAACGGGGGTTGGAGCAAAAACCAACATTCATTTGACTGCCTTAAGTCGTGCACCAAGCATCACCTCTCCCTCAACTTTCACCCAGTCAGACCTTCAGTCACTTGGCTCTTTTTACTCACGTAAAACAGAATCAGTTTGATATAAAATCAGGGAAAATGCTTTCCCCAACCTTTTATGTGACCAGTCACCTGACCAGGAAAAACTAAGGCTAATATTTTATTATTGGCTACAGCCAATAATAACTATATGGCCCAGGACCCCCCCCCCCCCCCCCCCTTCTCAGGTCACAGCAGGGTTAGGAATAACTCCTGGCCCTGGGCCTATACATAACAAGTGAGTTGACTGTTTAATGGTCAGAAATGAGATTGAGCGACTATGTTCCAGAACTAGAACACCACGTTATTTTTTAAAGGTTCTCTTTTCTGTCTACCAATATGAGTACAGTATATGCAGACGTGACTACCTGACTACGGTGGCCACCATGGTCCAAGTAGCGTATGTAAGAGAATTGGAAAAATGGTAACATGACATATTTATTTTACCTTAACATCCTACTGTTTAGTACCGAGAGACATGCCTTTACTAAATATTACTTGGCAAATGAAATTAGAAAAAGGATTTGTTTGCTTGGTTGTAAATGACACAATTTTTAATCAAAGCCGACCCATTGTAAAGAAAATTATTCAGACTCAAGTTTGCAAAATGGTTGAAACTGCAATGTTTGACGTTCTGCATGTACATACATCTTTTTAATTAATAAACCTATAAACATTTACAAATTGAAAAAAAAAGTGACTTGTAATATTATTTTTTTGCTTTCACCAAAAAGTACTGCAAAATGAACATGGTTGGTTGTTTGCCGGTCACATTGAGAGAGCAGAACAGAGCTGCCTATGTCCTCAAGTAATTCCTATTTTTGTCTTTGTTCTTTTTTTTCTTTCTTCTCTGTAACTGAATTTGTATTTATTTTCAAAACACATGAAGCAGCATTTAAGCCAAGAGTCCTGCACAGTATATGACCTTTTAGCAATGATTTGCACAAGCACAGCAAGGGCACAATTTCAAAATCCCAATCATACAGAAGAGAATGGCACTTAGACTGTTTACACAGGCAGCCCAATTCTGATCTTTTTTCCCAGTAATTGGTCTTTTGACCAATCACACAAGTTTTTTTCACATCAGCTCTTTTTCAAAACTACTCAAAAGACCAATTAGTGAAAAAAGATCAGAATTGGGCTTCCTGTCTAAACGCAGCCCAAGTGTCTGTCTCAAAGTAAGAGTGCTGATGTAGGATCCGTTTCACCCTTTAGATCATATTGAATAAGATTATATGGACAGGTGGAGACCTGATCCTAGATCAGCACTCCTACTGTGAGATGCTTTTTGAACACTGGCCCAGGATCCCACCTGTCCATGTAATCTTATTCAGTATGATCTAAAGGGCAAAACTGATCTTAGATCAGCAGCACACTTACTCTGGAACACTTTATACGTAGGGTGCCCAAACTTGTTGCCTGAAGCTAAATTAAAAACTAAACTCATATAGGCTTTAGATTGTTGCTATACCGTCTAGGCCCAGAATGTTTTTGGGCTACGTAGATTCTAGAAGCATTATCTACATTATCCGGTCCTAGCTACATTGTCTGGCCCTTTTGCTAAAGGTAAAAATGAGTTCAGTATATATCTTTGGTAGTGAAGTGCATTCAATATCTCTGTCTACTATAGACAGCAGTATCAGCTGGAGACCTTTGAACAGTATATAGTATGTTAGTCAGCAGGGATCCATTTCAATTCAGTTAATTCCTGATGTTTGCTGAAATTACATAGAGGAGTATTGAGGGAAATTGGAATTTGATGTTGTTGTACTTCTTGACTTAATTTAAAATGGAATTGATTATTATCATGTTAGATGAGTTAAACCCCCCCCCCCCCCCCCCCCCCAAAAAAAAGCAGTTGAAATGTTTCCCATATTTGAAAAAGAGGCAATATTGTGCCTTTTTTCATATGTTCAGGACTGGGCTGTTCTCTCTCAAATGTCTCTTTTGTACCTAGAAAAACGTGTCATGTGTGTCATTCGAGTGTACAAACTTTATCATTTCAGAATGTTCTGATGTTTGTATATTACTCCCGTTATGCCTGCACAATGCTTTGGTTTTCATTTTCTATTTGAGGTTTTCCCACTATTTGTCAAATTGTGGAATTTAAGCTCTGAAAAAAACCTGATAAATGTACTTTTAATCCAATGAATTGTAATGTGCAGTTTGTTACTTGTTCAACATAAAGAAAACGGTTACCCTGTCTTGAATGTATACATTATGTTGTATGGATGTGTTGTTCTTTCAAATGAGAAAATATAACTGACCACTATATCAGTTTCCCAGCCAAAGATTAAGCCTGGTCATGGACTAAAAGCTAAAAAGCTCAATTAGGCTTAATTAGTGTGTGGGAGACTGCCCCTATATTGTCCAATTGGATAAAACGATAACAAATTCATAGACTGGTATTGTCTTGCTGTTTCAATACAGTCTTACATTAGTTCAATATCTTCCTCTTATTTCACTTATGGCACATGACCGTTTATCCCAAATGGCACCCTATACAATGCACTGCACTACTTTTGACTAGGGTCCCTAGGGTTACGGTCAAAAGTAGTGCACTATATTGGGAAAAGCGTGCCATTTGGGATGCATACATACAGTAAGGTTATGTCAGACTGACCAATGAAAGGTCTAAACTGCAATCGAAGAGCAATAACAGGCACGTAGAATATCTGAATGACTAACTTTGTGTAGAGCTGTAGTCGAGTGGTAACATTCATGGCACACTCCCCATTGTTCAATCTCACATCCACTCATTCTTCTGTACTGATGCTTCCCTGCCTCCCACTCTGTTTCCAAACTGTCTAAATAAAAACGATATATACATAATTACACTTTCTATTTATATGGATGGGTACGTCTGACTTTGATTCAATATTACAGTTGATGAATTATGAATAAGTAGATGGATGTGGTCTGTGTCATAAAACTGGAAATTGTACTTCTCAATCTCGACACGTTCCATTCTATTGCACCTGTACCCAGAGAGGCGAAAACGGCTCTGCCTGTCCCAATACAAGAGCGTCCCCTACTGGATCATTGAAAACATGGTCCCTCACATCTCAACGTCAATTACTTTCACCCTTCAACTTCTAAATGTATTTGAATTCTAGTCAGATTGAGGTTTTTGACTGAGGTTTCAGAATACATTACATTAGACATATTACAAGTGAGGTACGTTTTTTTCTCTTCTGTCTTGTCGTTTGCCATTTAAACCACCACGAGAAAATGGAGAAAGTATCTGGTAAAGTAACTGGTAAAGTATCACAATACTTCATGTGTCATCTGAACTGGAAGTCCAAATTTGGACTGCACTTAGCACGTGATGATGATGTTGCATCGGAGTACATTACAATTTAGTGCATTAACCAAATACCTTGCCTAAAGATTTACCTAGGATCGTCCTTTCTTAACCTATTTAAATCATGTCAAATATGTGACGCTTTTGCATTTTTAAAAATGTTTTATGGTAGAACAGAAGTTGGAAGCACCTATGGTCTTATTAGAAAAGGTCAAAGTTAAAACGCATAATAGTTCATATTGTTTTCAGTAAAAGCATAGTACTATGTGGTATAATTCGATACTTAACGGTAGGTTTTACAATCCTGAATGTCACATAACATCAGTGGTGATGGCGCGCCTCAGGCTATTTCTTCCAAAGCGAATCCGAGAGAGACCGACGCCGGGCGCGGAAGCTTTTTCAGAAGACGACAGGTGTCACTGTGTCCTCGCGCTCCATCCGCACGCTGACGCATGATCACTAGCAGTGATGTTTACTCAAAACACAGGATTCCGCTGTCATATGATATCACACTAACAACACCTTCCTCCACTCCCCAACTACACATGATGTGATAGAAAAGCTTTATACTGATAGAAGGCTATGTTATTGAAAGCACCTGTTCCAAAATGGAAGAGTGGCTAAATTGGGCATAGCCTACCTCTTGGTGTTATCACTCTTCAAGTTGATCCAATGCGGTCTGTCTCAATAACATGTTACAATATGCAGAAATCGCTCTGCCATTTCCTGGTTGCTAAAATCCTTATAGCCTAATTTCAGTTTGTGACAAAACAAGCAATTGTATCATCTAAACTGCTATGAAATATGTTTTCAATAACCACAAATATTGTTTTTTCAGTTGTTTGAAGCGGGTGTGCAAAATCGAAAATAAAATACACGAAAACTAAACTTAAGAACAGGAAGCATAGAAGTAGTGCACATGGAACAGATCTATCGCTTCTTAGACTTGCTTTCAATGAAAAGGACAGATCTGTAACTCACATTTCGCGGTCGTCCATCAATGTTGATCCATCAATGATCATCACATGGGCTGACATTGGTTATTTTACCCTATAGGCTAACTATTAAGCTTAGGCTAAAGCCAATGTTAACTGGTCAATAGTTTACTGCTTAGTCTATAATTATCTTACCATTGACTATGAACCCCAGCCCCTTTCGGTTTTTTTTCTATATCGTTTTAACAGTTTTAGAATGGTTGGTGTGACAATAAATGGTGCTTGAAATTGGTTGGATCGTGAACGGAATAGAGTTGGCGCGCGCCAAGTAAATAAAAAGCCTGTGTTTAATTTCCACGTGGTGTAGGCTCCGGGTGCTGCTATAGCAACCCAGTTCTGGGAGGTTGGGGTTATAAATAGAGGGCGTGGCAGAACTGAGTTTGGAGCGGCCAACAGTAGCATAGTAGGGCGATAGTCTCCACTGATAGAACCGACAGCGGCAGCAGGAGCAGCAGCCACAGGATAACGTGATTACGGCTCTATTAGCTCTCCGCTAGTGAGACAGACTTAGATACAGAGCTGTGCAGAGGAAAACTGACTGTGAAACCTTAGCTCGCGCTCTTCCATGGAACACAGAAGATATGCGTGAGAAGCCAGCTGATTCGGGTAACTGACCTGCATGAAGAAGTTGCTCACTGTCCATTCTATTGTCGGCCACTCAAAAGGACCCAAGTGACACAGCACAATGCTTGAGGTAAGAGTTATATTTAGTGTGTACCTGCTATATTCTTGGAAAGTATAACTAGAGAGTTATGTTGTATTTGTGTAAATTGACAGTTAAGGCATCTCCAGTTCCTGCTAAAATTCTTACTTCTGCACCTCCTATTTTTCAGATGAAGTGACAATCAGCTGTATTCAACTTAAACTGTTCTTGATCGACCAACATGCAATGGAGAGAAAAATAACAAAAACAAAAACACTGAAGAGTCCCACACCCTCACTTTCCAGTCTTCCAGTTGCAAACTACATGGTCTCCTGGATGACATTTGCTGACCTTACATGATTGTAAGGAGAATCAATGGCGGGGTGGGATAACATGACGAACGTGACCAATGAGACTCTTACAAGCACGACCATCATGAGCAACATGACCAATGAGACCATCCTTTGGGGTCCGCCCTATAGCCTCCAGATCTCGTTGCCCCTAACGATCCTGGTCGGGATGCTCATCCTATTGACAGTCTTCGGCAACGTCTTAGTGGTCATCGCTGTGTTTACTAGCCGGGCCCTGAAGGCCCCTCAGAACCTCTTCCTGGTTTCGTTGGCGTCGGCGGACATTTTGGTTGCGACCCTGGTCATTCCCTTCTCCCTGGCCAACGAACTCATGGGCTACTGGTACTTTGGTAAAGTCTGGTGCGAGATCTACCTTGCACTGGACGTTCTCTTCTGTACGGCATCCATCGCCCATCTGTGCGCCATTAGTCTGGACAGGTACTGGTCAATCACCAAGGCCATCAAGTACAACCTGAAACGGACACCGCGCAGGATCAAGTGCATCATCGTCATCGTGTGGGTCATCGCCGCGGTGATCTCGTTCCCTCCCCTCATCAGCATGGAGAAGGAGAGTGATAAAGAGGAGGGGCCGGTGTGTAAGATCAACGAAGACAAGTGGTACATGATCTCGTCCAGTATCGGCTCGTTCTTCGTGCCCTGCATCATCATGATCCTCGTTTACATCCGGATCTATCAGATCGCTAAGAAACGGACGCGGGTACCACCGGGCGACCGGAAACCCAAAATGGCGGCCGCAGTGTCGCCGGTGACGGGCAAGAAGGAGAACGGAGCTGGGGGAGTCGGAGGTGACCAACACGCTTGTCACGAGAAGCTCAACGGAGAGCAAGGAGACAGAGAGGGGGATGAACACAGAGGAGAGGACGAGAAAGAAGGGGAGATAAACGGCGTGGACATGGAGGACTCCTCATCGTCTGACCACCAGGTCAACAACCCCTGTTCTATCAAGAAGAAGAAACACACGGCTAAAACCAAACTGAGCCAGATCAAACCAGGAGTGGACCACCCGGCGCTGCCTAAACTGGTGGTGAGACAGAGCTCTAAGGGGAGTCGATGGAAGGGGAGACAGAACAGGGAGAAACGGTTCACCTTCGTCTTGGCTGTGGTCATTGGAGTTTTTGTCGTTTGCTGGTTCCCCTTCTTCTTTACCTACACTCTGACGGCGCTCTGTGACTCGTGTTACATACCTGACACACTGTTTAAATTCTTCTTCTGGTTCGGCTACTGTAACAGTTCAGCCAATCCCATTATCTATACAATCTTCAACAATGACTTCCGAAGATCTTTTAAAAAGATTCTCTGCAGGGATAACCGAAGAATGGTATGATTAGACTTGGGACTTTTTGGTTGTTTGTATGTTTTAAAAATATATATAAATTGTTATCGTGCATGGTCGGATCCGTGGCTTTAAACAAATAATGTACCTACCTGTGACAAAACATCTACATGTTTTATGTTGCAAAGGCTTTTGGGGGAAAGACTAAAACCCACTACAGTATGTGCAGTAAAAGCATCAAAATGTTGTTTTTCCAAAATGTCGGCAGCACTATGCCACACCACAGCTTGGAAACAAACTATCCTGTGAATACCGACTTTAAAAAAGCTCAACCATTCCAGCCACGTTCATCCAACATTCAACCAATGTTTTTCTACAGTTTTGTGAATGTTTGAATCACAATATTGGATAAACGTGGCCAGGAGTATGATACTATATGGAGTATTTTATGATATGTTGATATGATGTTGGAATAATTGTCTCTTTCTGAGCCACCTTGGTGTGTTCTATTCATTGTTATTGAAACACACGGCCATTTCATATGATATCAAGCTACAACTGGGAGAAAGGTTTACCATAGTTATGTTCAAGAATAAACATCTCTCAATGACCATTGTCATGGTTTCTGAACTCTTATACAAAGGTCAACTCTGAGATGACAGCATCACAATAGTATACGTGGTCACACACACACACACACACACACACACACACACACACACACACACACACACACACATACTTCTGATGAAAATAATAATAATGCCTTAAGTTCATGGCTAGGGAGTGAACACAGACAATGGGATCGGGAGAAAGAAGTGAGACTGATCATTGTTCACGAAAGAGCTGAAAGACACTGCTTCAGTGTGAGGACAGGGAATGTAGTGTGTCATTTCAGGAGTAGCACACTGTATAAGGATAGCGTTCCATTTTGAACATAGCCTAGCAGCTGTAATCAAAGGAACAATGTTAATTCCCAGTCTGTTCAGACTGACACACACACACACACACACACTGGTAGTTAGGCAGTTATGAGAGCAGGTCTCATCTATGTTGCAGAGTAACGTATCATTTAGAGTTCCACGTACCGCCGCCTCACGCATCATTAAACCCAGGATGTGGATCTAGCTGGCTCATCAAACCAGAACCTGATAGACTGGTCATGGGCAGAACACTCACAAACAAACACACACTCTCTCTCGCTCTATCTAACTACTGAGCTCACATTTAAAGAAGACATCAAATGAATGTTAGTCTAACCCTAGCTTTGAATGTTAGTCTAGACCTAGCTGTGAATGTTAGTCTAGCCCTGGCTATGAATGTTAGTCTAGCCCTAGCTATGAATGTTAGTCTAGACCTAGCTATGAATATTAGTCTAGACCTATCTATGAATGTTAGTCTAGCCCTAGTTATGTTAGTCTAGCCCTAGCTATGAATGTTAGTCTAGCCCTAGCTATGAATGTTAGTCTAGACCTAGCTATGAATGTTAGTCTAGACCTATCTATGAATGTTAGTCTAGCCATAGTTATGTTAGTCTAGCCCTAGCTATGAATGTTAGTCTAGCCCTAGTTATGTTAGTCTAGCCCTAGCTATGAATCTTAGTCTAGACCTAGCTATGAATGTTAGTCTAGCCCTAGCTATGAATCTTAGTCTAGACCTAGCTATGAATGTTAGTCTAGCCCTAGCTATGAATGTTAGTCTAGCCTTAGCTATGAATGTTAGTCTAGCCCTAGCTATGAATGTTAGTCTAGCCCTAGTTATGTTAGTCTGGCCCCCTAGCTATGAATGTTAGTCTAGCCCTAGCTATGAATGTTAGTCTAGCCCTAGTTATGTTAGTCTAATCCTAGCTATGAATGTTAGTCTAGTCCTAGCTATGAATGTTAGTCTAGCCCTAGTAATGTTAGTCTCGCCCCCTAGCTATGAATGTTAGTCTAGACCTAGCTATGAATGTTAGTCTAGCCCTAGTTATGTTAGTTTAGCCCTAGCTAAGAATGTTAGTCTATACCTAGCTCATAGAGTTGCACAGCATGGTTTTTAAATGCCAATATCGTCTGTGTGAAGATATTGGCTATGTTCCCTCATTTTCAGGCAGAGAAACAGACCATAGATTTTTTTTGTAGATTTTTTACTCCAAACAAACCACCACGCTCTGTGTTCGTTCACTTGGGCCACATAACAAGAACCTCATATGAATCAGCTCAACTAACAGACCTGCTGGTAAGTCTACAGCCCTCCCTACACACACACACACACACACACACACAAACGCACACACATCCCTCATGGTAATAGATCAACAAACCTGAGTGCTCATTTGTCACCAAGAGGGCCCAACCAATCAAAATAAAGGAATCAATGTCACCCTCTTTCCTGCCATCTCAGACATATAAATTGAAGTTAGGAGGAGATGCTGTGGAGCTGGAATCACATTTGACCTGACTGCCTCACTGGTGATGTCATAATACCGTATAGTGGAGGAGGGAAATGATGATGAATCCAACACACCTGCGTAATATTCAGACCTCCAGTGCACTTTCAGCAAAAAACATCCGCTTTTTCAAGGGGCCTACCCAAACATACCAAACAATATCATCGGGGCAGAATAGGGCAATATGATTATGGGCATTGGTGTGATGACGAATTGTACAAAGCTGAAAAACATACGCACATCCAGGTACTTTTCTCAGGTACTGGAGTTGTAAGCAAACTAATGGACAACAGGAAGGAAAACACTGCACACTGCTGCTCATGCTCCCAGGTGATATTTATTAACAACAAGGTTTCGACCCTTAGG
The DNA here is from genome assembly GCF_002021735.2 of Oncorhynchus kisutch. NCBI lineage: Eukaryota > Metazoa > Chordata > Actinopteri > Salmoniformes > Salmonidae > Oncorhynchus > Oncorhynchus kisutch. Next base: position 51,531,231 of record NC_034193.2, on the reverse strand, counting down.
TCTTCATCAGGCATCCATAACCCAGGTGGGGGTGGAAGGTCCTATATATAGGGGCAGTACCCAGTGACATCACTTCCTGAAACAGGAGGTAAAAGAAATGATAACATAGTTTCCCAATATTAACATTCAATGTATCAATATATATGATCATACACAGGGAATGTGATCAATATTTACAGTAATATACATACACATACAATATTCAATTAGGATTTTTTTTAAACACAGTTTAGACATATTGAAACTATAAAAACGGTTTCAAGTCAAACTCGTCATTAAGGCCAAGAGGAGACAGTGTGTTGAGCCTGTGGATCCAGAAAGAATCCCTTTGAAGAAGTTTCCTCTCAATGTCCCCACCCCTGTGTGACATCTTGACCATTTCTATTCCAATGTATCACAGAGAACTAATAGGAAGTCCAGCTTGTACAAAATGAGCAGCAACCAGATGTTTTGTCTTATCTGTCCGTATGTTGCTGCGGTGCTCACTGATCCGTGCCTTAAGGCTTCTATGGGTTTTCCCTATGTAAGACAGGCCACAACGACATTTAAACATGTAAATAACATTGGTAGACATACAAGTAATCAGGCCCTTAATCTTAAATTTTTAGGGGGGGGGGGGGGGTAAGTGAGTTGCATTTGTATGTGAAGCTGCATTGAGCACATCGGCCACATTTGTAATTACCCTCTGGAACCTTGTCCAAAAACGTTTCCCTTTCCTCTGGTGGGTAATCAGATTTAACCACAATATCTCTCACGTTTGGGGGTCTTTTAAAAACCATACGTTGGGGATATTTAAAATGGGTTTCAATTGTGGGTCGGTATCAATAATGTACCAATGCTTCCTGATAATGGCCTTAAATGCCTTCCCCAATGGTGAGTATTGGGTGAAGCATGAATTGACTGATAGTGAGATTTTGAATAAGTGGACGTGGATGAAAGCTGTCACCTCTAAGGAGGGTATTTCTGTCCGTAGGTTTCCTATAGAGATCTGCAGAGAGGGATGTTTTGTCCTGAATAACCATCACATCAAGAAAACGGATTTGCAATAGGTCATAGTTAATGCTGAAGGGAAGGTGTTCATTCATAGGGTGTAGGTAAGCATGGAATTCTAAAAGTTCTTCTTGGGTGCCTGTATAGATCACAAAAATGTCATCCAAATATCTACAAATTAGGAGAATATTGGAGAGAAAAGGGTTACGGTCTGGATTCAGCACCACCTGTTTTTCAAACATACCTAGATATAGGTTAGTATAAATAGGAACATAGTGCTCCCCATTGTTGTCCCATTGGTCTGGAGGAAGAAGTGTCCCCTGAAGAGAAGATAGTTGGAAGTGCCAGTTCAGCCAAGTCCACCATACGATTGGTGCTGGGTAGAGCATTAGGGGGAAGTACATTGAGGAGGTAGAACATGAGGGCCTCTTGGCTGCCCTGATGGGGGATGTTAGTATGTAGACTGGTAACATCAAAAGTACACAGAGTAGAATTTTCAGGTACAGTTGAAGTCGCAAGATTACATACACTTAGGTTAACAAACAATAGTTTTGGCAAGTCGGTTAGGACATCTACTTTGTGCGTGACACATGACACATGCATGAAGTAATTTTTCCAACAATTGCTTACAGACAGATTATTTCACTTATAATTAACTGTATCACAATTCCAGTGGTCAGACGTTTACATACACTAAGTTGACTGTGCCTTTAAACAGCTTGGAAAATTCCAGAAATTATGTCATGGCTTTAGAAGCTTCTGATAGGCTAAACTCAGTGCCTCTCTGCTTGACATCATGGGAAAATCAAAAGAAATCTGCCAAGACCTCAGACAAAAAATTGTAGACCTCCACAAGTCTGGTTCATCCTTGGGAGCAATTTCCAAACGCCTGAAGATACCACGTTCATCTGTACAAACAATAGTACGCAAGTATAAACACCACGGTACCACGCAGCCGTCATAGCGCTCAGGAAGGAGACGCGTTCTGTCTCCTAGAGATGAACGTACTTTGGTGCGAAAAGTGCAAATCAATCCCAGAACAACAGCAAAGGACCTTGTGAACATGCTGGAGGAAACAGGTACAAAAGTATCTATATCCACAGTAAAACAGGTCCTATGTTGACATAACCTGAGAGGCTGCTCAGCAAGTAAAAAAGGCCACTGCTCCAAAACCGCCATAAAAAAGCCAGACTACGGTTTGCAACCGCACACGGGGACAAAGATCATACTTTTTGGAGAAATGTCCTCTGGTCTGATGAAACAAAAATAGAACTGTTTGGCCATAATGACCATCATTATGTTTGGAGGAAAAAGGGGTACGAAAGCCAAAGAACATCATCCCAACCATGAAGCACAGGGTGGCAGCATCATGTTGTGGGGGTGCTTTGCTGCAGGAGGGACTGCTGCACTTCACAAAATAGATGACATCATGAGAAATGAAAACAATGTGGTTTTATTGAAGCAACATCAGGACATCAGTCAGGAAGTTAAAGCTTGGTTACAAATGGGTCTTCCAAATGGACAATGACCCCAAGCATACTTCCAAAGTTGTGGCAAATGGCTTAAGGACAACAAAGTCAATGTATTGGAGTGGCCATAACAAAGCCCTGACCTCAAGCCTATAGAACATTTGTGGGCAGAACTGAAAACGTATGTGTGAGCAAGGAGGCCTACAAACCTGACTCAGTTACACCAGCTCTGTCAGGAGGAATGGGACAAAATTCAACAAACTTATTTAAAGGCAATGCTACCAAATACTAATTGTGTGTATGTAAACTTCTGACCCACTGGGAATGTGAGGAAAGAAATAAAAGCTGAAATAAAATCATTCTCTCTCCTATTATTCTGACATTTCACATTGATAAAATAAAGTGGTGATCCTAACTGACCTAAGACAGGGAATTTTTACTAGGATTAAATGTCAGGAAATGTGTATTTGGCGACGGCGCATGTAAACTTCTGACTTCTACTGTATTATTATAATATTTTTTTACCTTTATTTTACTAGGAAAGTCAGTTAAGAACAAATTCTTATTTTCAATGACAGCCTAGGAACAGTGGGTTAACTGCCAGATTTTGTACCTTGTCAGCTCGGGGATTTGAACTTGTAACCTTTCGGTTACTAGTCCAATGCTCTAACCACTAGGCTACCCTGCCGCCCCAATATGGAACAAGGATTTTTTTTAAATGGACGAATTGTAAAAAAAATAAAAAAGAATAAATAAAAAAGGACAGAGAGAGAAAGAGATACATGAATGTATTTGGCTACTTGTGTTTTCCACAATGAGAATGTAGTCTCCGTGGTGGTAGAATGCCCCCCAAAATGTTGATGATTCATCGGATTTAAAACCTGTTATTAACGGCAACAATCTATTTGCAATTAGTACTGTTCGTACACTGAGATTGTAGCATAGAGGTTGGACATACCAACAATAGGTCATGGTAACCTTAATAATAATCTCCATGACAACTACATTATATATTTTTTTGTTAATTTAACCTTTATGTAACTAGGCCCGTCAGTTAAGAACAAATTCTTATTTATAATGATGGTAGCTACTGTATTCTAGTCTGGGTGAACACATAAAGCTATTGTTCACTTCAACTGGAATAATCTATTTGATAATGGATTGGGCTGCATGTCCAACACATGATGAATATATGCCAACACCAGTTTATGGTTAACCTTAATAATAACCTTAATAATCTCTATGATAAATGCAGGGAAATGCCAAAATAATGGAAACACTTGATTAAACGAGGGATACAAAGTAAATTGAAAGCTGGTGCTTCCACACAGGTGTGGTTTTCTGAGTTAATTAAGCAATTAACATCCCATCATGCTTAGGGTCATGTATAAAAATGCCCAGTTGCCCACTACTGTGGCTACCATGGCTAGAAGAAGAGCTCTCAGTGACTTTGAAAGAGGGGTCGCAAAGGAGCATAGGGAGTATAAAGTACAGTGCCTTGCGAAAGTATTCGGCCCCCTTGAACTTTGCGACCTTTTGCCACATTTCAGGCTTCAAACATAAAGATATAAAACTGTATTTTTTTGTGAAGAATCAACAACAAGTGGCACACAATCATGAAGTGGAACGACATTTATTGGATATTTCAAACTTTTTTAACAAATAAAAAACTGAAAAATTGGGCGTGCAAAATTATTCAGCCCCTTTACTTTCAGTGCAGCAAACTCTCTCCAGAAGTTCAGTGAGGATCTCTGAATGATCCAATGTTGACCTAAATGACTAATGATGATAAATACAATCCACCTGTGTGTAATCAAGTCTCCGTATAAATGCACCTGCACTGTGATAGTCTCAGAGGTCCGTTAAAAGCGCAGAGAGCATCATGAAGAACAAGGAACACACCAGGCAGGTCCGAGATACTGTTGTGAAGAAGTTTAAAGCCGGATTTGGATACAAAAAGATTTCCCAAGCTTTAAACATCCCAAGGAGCACTGTGCAAGCGATAATATTGAAATGGAAGGAGTATCAGACCACTGCAAATCTACCAAGACCTGGCCGTCCCTCTAAACTTTCAGCTCATACAAGGAGAAGACTGATCAGAGATGCAGCCAAGAGGCCCATGATCACTCTGGATGAACTGCAGAGATCTACAGCTGAGGTGGGAGACTCTGTCCATAGGACAACAATCAGTCGTATATTGCACAAATCTGGCCTTTATGGAAGAGTGGCAAGAAGAAAGCCATTTCTTAAAGATATCCATAAAAAGTGTTGTTTAAAGTTTGCCACAAGCCACCTGGGAGACACACCAAACATGTGGAAGAAGGTGCTCTGGTCAGATGAAACCAAAATTGAACTTTTTGGCAACAATGCAAAACATTATGTTTGGTGTAAAAGCAACACAGCTCATCACCCTGAACACACCATCCCCACTGACAAACATGGTGGTGGCAGCATCATGGTTTGGGCCTGCTTTTCTTCAGCAGGGACAGGGAAGATGGTTAAAATTGATGGGAAGATGGATGGAGCCAAATACAGGACCATTCTGGAAGAAAACCTGATGGAGTCTGCAAAAGACCTGAGACTGGGACGAAGATTTATCTTCCAACAAGACAATGATCCAAAACATAAAGCAAAATCTACAATGGAATGGCTCAAAAATAAACATATCCAGGTGTTAGAATGGCCAAGTCAAAGTCCAGACCTGAATCCAATCGAGAATCTGTGGAAAGAACTGAAAACTGCTGTTCACAAATGCTCTCCATCCAACCTCACTGAGCTCGAGCTGTTTTGCAAGGAGGAATGGGAAAAAATTTCAGTCTCTCGATGTGCAAAACTGATAGAGACATACCCCAAGCAACTTACAGCTGTAATCGCAGCAAAAGGTGGCGCTACAAAGTATTAACTTAAGGGGGCTGAATAATTTTGCACGCCCAATTTTTCAGTTTTTGATTTGTTAAAAAAGTTTGAAATATCCAATAAATGTCGTTCCACTTCATGATTGTGTCCCACTTGTTGTTGATTCTTCACAAAAAAATACAGTTTTATATCTTTATGTTTGAAGCCTGAAATGTGGCAAAAGGTCGCAAAGTTCAAGGGGGCCGAATACTTTCGCAAGGCACTGTATGTATGTGTGTGTGTGTGTGTGTGTGTGTGTGTGTGTGTGTGTGTGTGTGTGTGTGTGTGTGTGTGTGTTTGTGCGTGTGTGTCAGTCAGTCACCAGATCTCAACCCAATTGAACACTTATGGGAGATTCTGGAGCAGCACCTGAGACAGCCTTTTCCACTAAATGATGGAATATCTCGTGGGAGAATGGTGTCGCATCCCTCCAAGAGTTCCAGACACTTGTAGAATTTATGCCAAGATGCATTGAAGCTGTTCTGGCAGCTCGCTATTAAGACTCCCTATTAAGACACTTCATGTTGGTGTTTCCTTTATGTTGTCAGTTACCTGTATATGATAGTACCATAGAAATATAATGAATATCTATTTTAAATGAATAGATCTATCTTTCTATGGATAGTACTGTATTAGGCTGGGTCTATTGTATACCATGATGCCAAATTCCCTAAACACAGATTTCCCGGAAAACTATTTGGGTGGACAATCTATTTTCCAGAGCTCATTATTACCGAACGCAATTATCTCTCATCCTCTCACAGACAAACAGAGGACATTTGGGGATTTGATTATTGAACCTTCCTGCCATTCTGAAACACACACAGGCGCACATGCACACATTCATACACACACAGGCACACATGCACACATTCATACACACACAGACACAAACTCTAAACAGACACACATTCTCAGCCGTTTTTTTCTCTCCTCTCTCTCTGTGCCGTCGATGGAAACAGGAAGATTTCCTGTTCACTCTGATAAGAGACATAAAATTGATGTTTTCAGTCGCTCACAGTTGCATTAATGAGGTTTTAACAGAATACAGCAAAGACACACACACACACACACACACACACACACACACACACACACACACACACACACACACAGAATCATAAAGGAGATTCTTCCCATGAACAAACGTCAATCATGGATATTACTGTAGAGTATATTATATTATAGGGTTTAATTCTGATATAATAATGAAAGATGATTATAACAGTTATATTAAGACCCATTCCTATTGGTGCTCTCTGATCCAGTGTTCCGGGTGTTCCTTCCTCACTGTGTGAGGGCATACAGTATAAAGACTGTTGTAAAGGAGGGACAGAGCTTCACTGTGTTCTAAAATTCATGTTCAGGGAGAGATATTATTATTCTAATCTGAAGTCACATTGAGTGGGTGATGATGGACAGCTTGTGGGTGTGTGATGGAGATTAGACCTAAGAACTCTCCTATTTGGCAGTCTGTAATGGCATTAAACATAAACTGACATTTTGATCCAAAAAACAAAACTGATCCTAGATCAGCACTCCTACTCTGAGACATTGTGGATACGGGCCCCTGATATGGTTGTCTTATGATGAACACAGAGGTGGTGAACAGTAGGTGGTAAAGGCTCTCTGATTAACAATGTGACTGAACAAATAAATTGACAGGAAGCAGTGTTGCCAAACATAACTACTGACCTTAATTCATCATTAGGGTTAGACTGACTGTCACGCCCTGACCTTAGAGAGCCATTTTATTTCTCTATTTGGTTAGGTCAGGGTGTGATGTGGGGTGGGCATTCTATGTTGTTTGTTTCTATGTTTTGTCTGGGTATGGTTCTCAATCAGGGACAGCTGTCTATCATTGTCTCTGATTGGGAATCATACTTAGGCATCCTTTTTTCCTTTTGGTAGTTGTGGGTAGTTGTCTTCATTTGTGCATGTATAGCCTTACGGAGTTTCACGGTCATTTTTGTTGTATTATTGTTTTGTTGGCGACATTTGCAAATAAAGGAAAATGTACTCTCACCACGCTGCACCTTGGTCCATTCCATATGATGGTCGTGACACTGATATTCATAGCTAGGGCTAAACTGACACTTATAGCTAAGTCTAGATGAACATTCTTAGCTTGGGTTAGACTAACATTCCTAGCTAGGGCTAGACTAACATTCCTAGCTAGGATTAGACTAACATTCCTAGCTAGGGCTAGACTAACATTCCTTGCTAGGATTAGACTAACATTCCTAGCTAGGGCTAGACTAACATTCCTAGCTAGGGCTAGACTAACATTCATAGCTAGGATTAGACTAACATTCCTAGCTAGGGCTAGACTAACATTCCTAGCTAGGGCTAGACTAACATTCCTAGCTAGGGCTAGACCAACATTCCTAGCTAGGGTTAGACTAACATTCCTAGCTAGGGCTAGACTAACATTCCTAGCTAGGGCTAGACTAACATTCCTAGCTAGGGCTAGACTAACATTCCTAGCTAGGGTTAGACTAACATTCCTAGCTAGGGTTAGACTAACATTCCTAGCTAGGGTTAGACTAACATTCCTAGCTAGGGCTAGACTAACAACCCAAAAGGCAGACTATTATGTATCAGGCATCTACTATGGTGGGAAATGAAGACAGCAGCTGACAACTTATGATAAGGCTGAGGACTGCTGGCAGAGTTAGCAAGACAGAGGAAATGACTATTCGTTAGTTAAAGGACCAGTTTAGAAAATGTATTGTGGAAACAGAGATACTATAGATACTAGCTAGACGGATGCAAAACCTTGATCAGGCTCGTAACATGCAGTGTCATTCAACGCAACATGCACTAGACTAACATTTATAGCTAGGTCTAGACTAACATTCATAGCCAGGGATAGACTAACATTTATAGCTAGGGCTAGACTAACATTTAGAGCTAGGGCTAGACTAACATTCATAACTAGGGCTAGACTAACATAACTAGGGCTAAACTAACATTTATAGCTATGGCTAGACTACCATTTATAGCTAGGGCTAGACTACCATTTATAGCTAGGGCTAGACTACCATTTATAGCTAGGGCTAGACTACCATTTATAGCTAGGGCTAGACTACCATTTATAACTAGGGCTAGACTAACATAACTAGGGCTAGACTACCATTTATAGCTAGGGCTAGACTACCATTTATAACTAGGGCTAGACTACCATTTATAGCTAGTGCTAGACTACCATTTATAAAAAGGGCTAGACTAACATAACTAGGGCTAGACTACCATTTATAGCTAGGGCTAGGCTACCATTTATAACTAGGGCTAGACTAACATTTATAGCTAGGGCTAGACTAACATTCATAACTAGGGCTAGACTAACATTCACATAACTGTAAACTCTCAGGCAGAGATTGTATTGCCAAAGAATTCCTTCACATAATTCAAACCAGACGCAAAGAGATTCAGGTTCACAGCCAACAGGTGTGTGTGTGTGTGTATATGTGTGTGTGTGTGTGCTTGCGTTGTGATGAAATTCCTGGCTATCCCCGTCCACAACACCCTAGCAAAACTAAAACCTACTTGACAGCGCTCACTGTTGCCCCTAGTGGCTGATTTCCACGTAATCTCCTGACGTCCTCAGATGGATGGAAGTCGAATACTGACTTGTACCGTGAGCTACCAGGCTGGAACAGATACCCACAGAAAGCATCTCTGTGTCATTTTATTGGGGTTGAATGTAATGGTGTTATCTTTCATATTGGAACCCGACACCTTGATTCTGTATCTGTTATGATGTTAGAGGAAAGTTTCCTATCAAAGATACGTCTCTTATACTTCCTACTGAGATGCATTGTGATCATAACTCATCTCAATCTCCTGTTACACACACACACACACACAGACACACACACTTCGCCTTTCCTGACACAGTTCAAACAGTCCGTCTCTGTCCTGTTCAGACACAGTCGGCAAATTTACCACGGTAACTCTTCCTCTCTGTCCGTTGGTTTATAATGAATCTATACACCAGCCTAGCGCTCCAGTCTCCAGCAGAAACAGACCGGCCGTAGGGCAGTTTGGCAAATGCCAGATGGGCTAGTCCATTGTTAGCTGAGTGGGCCTGTCTAAATAGTTTTTTCTTGAGAAGAATTATCATTATTTGGCTAATACTGGGGGCCTTGAAGAAAACCATGGGCCATAATGGGGACCTTGAAGAAAAGAATGGGCCAGTGTGGGGCCTTGAAGAAAACAATGGGCCATTATGGGGGCCTTGAAGAAAACAGTGGGCTAGTTTGGGGACCTCGAGGAAAACCGGTGTGTTAGAAATGCCCAGGCCGATTTCTGGTCCCAGTCCGTCTCTGGTCTCCAGCCCATAAAGCATTATATTATATTATATTATATTATACACATCTCTCCTGTCATTCTCTCTCCACAGTCTCTATGGGGTTTTTTCATTACTGGTACCTCCTAAAAGAGAATGCTAGAAATTAATGGAATGCCTTCTTATCCTATTAGAACCCAATGGCCTGTGGAAAGTATTGGGGGCACACACACACACACACCACTTCCCTCTGTCATCGCAATGCGTCATCTAGAAAAAAATCATGCCGGTGATTCATAAATGCAGATTTTTTTATACAACTGCGTTTTTCTATGAGTATCTTGTTGTAGCTGGAACCTGATGCACCTGAGGGAGGGATGTGTGTGTTAATGTGTGTGATGGACAACACTCAGCCAGGAGCAGAGAGCTCTTAATGGGATGACATGAATGAAACAGATATTGTGAAGTGGCAAACAGATATTGAAGAGGGCCAACAGATATTGAAGAGGGCCAAGTGTGTCATGATAAATGTATTATTCAACCAATTAGATATTTTCACTCATCTTTGGTAAACTTTAAAAAAAAAAGTTTTACAACATTGCTCCATTTCAACTGACACTGTATTTTTTGTGCACGTTACAGGGAATAGGGTGCATTATATAGGGAATAGGGTGCATTATATAGGGAATAGGGTGTTATTTGGGGTGCTTCCTAGAATGCAATTCAGGCCCCTAGTCTAGGTCAATATATAGTAGGAGGAAGATAGCCTTACTGTCATAGTCCGACTCACTACCTGTATGTCAGTTGGGATAGAGCCTTGAGTGCAGGTTGGGCCCTAGCCTGTCAGAGATGTCTTCATGGGCCTGTTCACAGCACCACAGTGTAGGAGGAGGATACTAGAGGATAACTTTCCTGTCACAGCCAGTGATTTACTACCTATCTGTCTGAAGGGGGGCTCCAGTCTCTCACTCATTCAATTACCACTGTTTTATGACTCGCAGACCATCCACAGAGCACACATGCGCACACGCACACGCACAGCATCCCCCAGAGTAAACACAGTAATCTCTGCTCAATCAAATACAGCCAGAGGGCCTCATCCAGATCGGATAACTCACAGTCCTGAAGATGCCATGCTGCCAGGCATCCCTACTCCCCACCTTTATTGGTTTGTTTGGGCTTTTACAGCAAATAGCTAATAACTAAGTCTGTCTGGTCTCTACCCTCTGCTGCCACAACAATACAAAAAATGGGTCTGTTTTTTAACACTCATTTTCTCCTGGCTGTCACTGAGCGAAAGAGCTGTTCGGTTGTTCATCGATAATCTGTTTATCAATATGTTTCCAAGCCCACAACCAAACATAACATCATGTAATGTTCTCCCGTCTATGTTGGCGATGAGGACAAAACAACAATCGGGATATTGACGATTCCTCAGACATGTTCTTTTTATTTCCTGGCTGTCACTGTAGAAAGAGCCGTTTGTCTGTCCTTCGATAAACTCGACAAAACCTGCCACCGTTAGTCCAAGTAATCACACATTACAAGCATCTCGTAGACCATCTATGTTGGAGATTAGAGCAAAACAACAATTATCACTGTCTAGGCTTCTCCTTATTGGTTCAATGAATCTCAATCACATGCTGGTAATGATCATAACAATCTCCTTCCACACCTTGCAATAACCCTGATGTAATGTTGGCGCGGTGAGACATCCTCCTCCGGGAGTCTCTGCAAACCTAAGAAGGATGCTGGCAATTGAACCTCTGTCGGTTGCCTGACTGCCTCTAATTTCAACCATTTGAAGCACATCTGTAATCTTTTCCTGTTGCATTACCTTCGGGGTGTGTGTGTCTATCCAAGGATGAAGAGCTTCTGAAAGAACAAATACTCGTTATCGCTTATCTCCTCAAGCGCTGCCGCGCCGACACCAGTCGGTGACGACGGTGGCAGGCCTGTATAGCCTACAGCACAGCCTTGAGTCCCACTCTCTCTTCCATGTTGGTGTGGTTTTATTGGACGATAGGACAGTGAAAAGAAGACAATAAAGGTATGAGTGTGAGACAGAAGGGGACTGGGTAGAGTTTGATCCCATGCCAAATCAGGCCAATCTGTGTCCTGTCCAGGGGGTGTACTTATACATCAAATTGCCTCAAGTTACAACAAGAGATCAGTTCCTGACCAATGGGCTGTTCTGGCTCCTTTCCTATGGGCCGTTCTGGCTCCTGCCCTATGGGCCGTTCTGGCTCCTGCCCTATGGGCCGTTATAGTTCCTGCCCTATGGGCCGTTCTGGCTCCTTTCCTATGGGCCGTTCTGGCTCCTGCCCTATGGGCCGTTCTGGCTCCTGCCCTATGGGCCGTTCTGGCTCCTGCCCTATGGGCCGTTCTGGCTCCTGCCCTATGGGCCGTTCTGGCTCCTGCCCTATGGGCCGTTCTGGCTCCTGCCCTATGGGCCGTTCTGGCTCCTGCCCTATGGGCCGTTCTGGCTCCTGCCCTATGGGCCGTTCTGGCTCCTGCCCTATGGGCCATTCTTAAGCGAGGCTACTTACTTTACTTACTACATCTCAGGCTGCTACGTGTTGTTTTCATATTTCAGCTGAGAGTTCCCACTTAGCCACTTAGCAGGGGGGGAGGAGAGGTCCCCAGATGTGAGAGCAATGGAGGGAGGTGGAGCTGGAGAACGACTGGGGGGGAGAAGAGGGAGAGGGGTTTGTTAGTAAGAGGGACCAGAATAAGCTGGCTGTTTGTTATGGTGGCCCCCCAGGGACGCTGAGGATAGACTACTAGGAACTCTGGACAGGCTCCATCTGGCTCCATGCTGAGTGGGTCAGAGAGATAACACACACACACTCTGGACCAATCACTGGGGGATGACACATCCAGGAAAACGTTCCTCTCTCTAAGATCACATCCTTAAAGTGGGCTATGGGGTAATGTTTCTGTTTATATATATCAATATGGGATCAGCACTTTTCCTTGACCCATGAGACATGAGATCAGGAAAATACTCCAGTTATAAGAGAACTAAAAGTGTGTGAATGTTTAAATGAGGCCTCTGACTGGACATCATACTGTACCACATAGTAGTTCATGACAAATGGAATACCACAGACTATCTGCTGCTTTCTGGGGTCATTTTTCATGTCGTGAAAGATTCGATCTCAGTACTTTGCTGAGAAAATCCCCCATGGTCTGAGTAATTCCCCATGAAACAAACAAAACTACCAACATGTGAGCAGAGAAAGAGAGAGAAAGAGAACGAGAGAGCGAGAGAGAGTTTAGAGAGCAGAGCAGATGGTTTCCCTCCCCTAAGCTCTCCTCTCCACTTTTCCTGCCGCTGCTCGGATGGACAGATCTGCCTGTTGTGAGGAAAGAAGCATCAAATGATTCCTTCATCAGCATTCCACGCAGCAACTCATACGGACAACTGATTCTCTCACTCCTCTCCCTGTACATGGCCCCGTACACACTCAGGTTGTACAACTGACGTACAACATATTTGACACAACTGTTTTAATACAGCAGAGAGTTTGTCTGCACAATTTTACGTAAACAAAGGTTGTCAAGAATCAATGGTTGTGTAATCGCTTTTGTGCAGTGAAGCTCTCTGTTGTCAGACACAACAATACCAGTTGTAACACAACCGTTGTGTCAAATATTTAGCATTTGTCCTGCTTTGTGTCTTATTTTTTATATTCCCCCATCCACCCACCCACCCACCAACCAATCCATCCATCCATCCATCCATCCTTCCACTAACTAGAAGCACATATGTTTGTGACCAATAAAATCTGATTTGATTTGACCCATCCGTCTCCCCATCCATCCTTCCATCCACCCACCCACCCACCCATCCACCCATCCACCCACCCTTCCATCCACCCACCCACCCATCCATCCTTCCATCCACCGACCCACCCACCCACCCACCCATCCTTCCACCCACCCACCCACCCACCCACCCACTAACCATAAGCTCTAAGGATTTCTGCCTTTTTCTCAGCGATTGTCGATTGTCTTTCCCTGTGGGAAGGGAAGTGGTGAGAGGATGGAAGGATAAGAGGATAGAGGGCAGATGTGGTTGGAGCGGTAGAGGATAGGAGAGAGAGAGCATGGAGTTGCTTCAGGTGCCAAGGCTTATTTCTAAAATGCACTCCTTGCTTCTCTCTCTCATACACACACACACAAACACACACCTGTATTGATTAACAATGTGTTGCTCAAAGAGAGATACAAACAAAGTGACTCCCTGCAGACTCTCTACAAGAGCTTCTCTTTACTATGACCTGTGCTGCCATGCAACCAATACATCGGCATAGTTTAAAAGCCTTTTCTTCCCAAATAGTAAATAAATACATGGGCTCACAAGTGGGATGGAATACAGATGGAATACAGTGGGATGGAATACAGATGGAATACAGTGGGATGGAATACAGATGGAATACAGTGGGATGGAATACAGATGGATTACAGTGGGATGGAATACAGATGGAATACAGTGGGATGGAATACAGATGGAAAACAGTGGGATGGAATACAGATGGAATACAGTGGGATGGAATACAGTGGGATGGAATACAGATGGAATACAGTGGGATGGAATACAGATGGAATACAGTGGGATGGAATACAGATGGAATACAGTGGGATGGATTACAGTTTTCCACTAGCTGTCAGAAGTATTTGAATATTTTATGTTATCCTTTATTTAACTAGGCAAGTCAGTTAAGAACAAATTCTTATTTATTTTACAATGACGGCCTACCCCGGGCCAAACCCGGACGACACTGGGCCAAACCCGGACGACACTGGGCCAAACCCGGACGACACTGGGCCAAACCCGGACGACACTGGGCCAAACCCGGACGACACTGGGCCAAACCCGGACGACACTGGGCCAATTGTAAGCCGCCCTATGGGATTACAATTCCAGCCGGATGTGATGCAGCCTGGCTAATAATAATGGATGGTTCTGGATCAAAGTTGAGCTATCAAGTGGAATAGAATAATCAAATGACACTGTGAACAAGTCTATCTGAAGAACAGAACAAAGCCCATGCTTTTGAAAGAAAAGTGAGAGATTGTTTCATTATGGTTGTCTAGTAGGCTTGGAGTTAAGGCAATAGACTACGCAGTTACTGTGGATCAACTATTTTAGAGCATATGATCATCACCGGTTTATGACAATTGATTATTATTTGATCTGGATTAGGTCCTATTAAACAGTAGCCAACTGTCATTGCTAATTCAATCTAAAGATTGATAAAAGCGTCCAACTGAACCTATTTGCCACCCATTTTCCAGATCAAATAAACGTACAGTATAAACACAGAGAGAGAGAGAGAGAGAGAGAGAGAGAGAGAGAGAGAGAGAGAGAGAGAGAGAGAGAGAGGCACACTCACACACAGAGAGAGAGGCACACACACAGAGAGAGAGAGAGAGACACAGTCTTGTAACAAATGTATATTTGCTAATGCACCTGTTTTTTGTTTTAAGGTCCACGCGACAAGGCTCATTCCCAGCTTAAATATTTGCTTGTCATGTAGGTTTAACATCCGCATTGTTCTTCTAGCTCTCTGAGGTGCATTAAATAACATGTACGAGTAA
The DNA here is from genome assembly GCF_002021735.2 of Oncorhynchus kisutch. Classification (NCBI taxonomy): domain Eukaryota; kingdom Metazoa; phylum Chordata; class Actinopteri; order Salmoniformes; family Salmonidae; genus Oncorhynchus; species Oncorhynchus kisutch. The sequence goes on along the minus strand of NC_034193.2, from coordinate 51,515,979 downwards.
CCACCTCTCTTAGATTATGTCCCAAATGGAAACCATTGCGTCCCAAATGGCCAATAGGGCTCTGGTCAAAAGAAGTGCACTATGTAGGGGTTAGGGTGCCGTTTGGGAAGCATATCTTTCATGCGCTCTCATCTAGCGCAGCACAAAGCAGCACTCCAAAAACCAGCACAAATACAACACCCCTCACTGTTTATATCCTCTTTCTTTGATAGATATGAACATTTGTGTACGATAAAAATTATACTAATGCTCAATTTTACATCATATTCATTTTTGTTTTGTGATTTTTTAAATATTCTTGTCTACATTTACCCATTTGTGGATCAGTGAAGTAATTTCAGATCAATCTTATATTACATGTCTGTCTGGTATACTCATAACAGCAATGACATTTATATTGTGTGTTTTCCTTTAATCCTGTAACAGCAATGACACACAGCCTGGTATGTGACTGGTATCAACGTGAAACATGGTCAGTCGCTTTTTTCCAGGAAATACAATTATTTAGATGATGTACACAATGTGTGTGTGTGTGTGTGTGCCACAGGAGGCTGCTGAGGGGAGGACAATGGAATGACATCAAACACATGGAAAACAGTAGGGAGGCTACTTTGAAGAATCTCAAATATTTACTTAACACTTCTTTGGTTACTACATGATTCCATATGTGTTATTCCATAGTTTAGATGTCTTCACTATTAATCTACTATGTAGAAAATAGTACAAATAAAGAAATTCACTTGAAAGATTAGGTGTTCTAAAACTTTGGACCGGTAGAGTATATGGGGGATTGGAAATGACGGAGACAATTAAATATATCTGCAATATTAAAGCTGAACCCCTAAAAATAAATAATTAAAATAAAGTTCTCTCTCTCTCTCTCTCTCTCTCTCTCGTCTCTCTCTCTCTACTCTCTCTCTCTCCTCCTCTCTCTCTTATCTCTCTCTCTCGCTCTCTCTCTCTCTATCTATCTCTCTCTCTCTCTCTCTCTCTCTCTCTCTCTCTCTCTCTCTCTCTCTCTCTCTCTCTCTCTCTCTCTCTCTCTCTCTCTCTCTATCTCCTCAGCGTCACAGGTTGTCGAACAGAGAGTGAGCATAGAGCGTGAGAAAGAGAGAGAGCGTGAGAAAGACAGAGTGAGAGAGACAGAGAGAGTGAGAGAGAGGAGGGGAAACAACCCTTACAGAAAAAAACATTTGAATTTCACTTGATCACATGTGAAGTGTTCCAAAAACACATGTTTTCATGTGATCACTAGGTCTTATGTAATGTTTATATGATAATGTGACAACATGTAAACCAACGTGATAACATGGAACTATACGTGTTAATACATGTGATCACATATGAAGTGTTCCAAATTAACATTTTCACATGTGAAATTTCATGTGTAATCGTGTGATTTTCCACATGTGAAAATATGTTTTTTCCGTAAGGGAACTTGATGAATACTAGAACATGAAGCTTAAGTGACGCTGAAATGCATTGGTTGGATGTTTTTCTATTTAACTCCATTCTCATTGTCCCATAAGGGGGTGACTAAATTAATATTGTCTTAACAACAGTGCACACACACAGACATACATACAGTACACTAGTTGCGGTCGGTGTTTTTATGAGCCTGGCCTTATTTCCATTACAGCATATTGGATGACTGTCAGTCATATTCCATTCACCCACCTCAATGTAAACATCGATAGGTTTAGGCTACTACAGGATACAGTTTCCATATACCCATCATGAGGTTGCTACAACCTAGCCTATGAATGAAAGTTTACGACGTAGGTGCACAGGTCGAGAGAAACATTTGAGTAATCAAAGTGACAGACAGTGACACATTCAATAACACCTTGCACACACTTGCATGCATCTAGCGTGTAATCATTAGCCCAACAGTTCCAAAATATAGTTTCTATTGGAGAAATTCAGGTATGTTTATCCCTGTTTCATTCCTTTTGCTTCCATTTAAGAAACGCTTTCCAACCGAATTGGCGGAATGAATACACCCCTGATCACACGCAGACACGGTTCACTTTATATCATAACCGCTAACCGCTACACACAGCCTACATTGTTGCCCTCTAATTAACTAACATCATATTAGTCAACATAGCTATTGGAACTAACACATTAGTAAACTCACTACAAGCATGCAGTACAGTGTAGTCAGCAAGCAGTTTAGCGGTTACACCGGCAGGCCCTGTTGGCAATAAATTAATCAAACCGAAAGATGACCTTAACTTGGAAGAATGCCGATGTTAGATAGCCATAGCCAGCTAGCTAACATAGCATCCCTTTCGGGTTGAGCCAGGTGTTTGAGTAGGCTAAACTAGCTAGCTGCATTCTCTAGCAAAGTGAAAGTGAAATAAATACAACGACATAAAGCTAGCTCTCTCTCCTGCTTCTCATTCATTTTTAAATAAATACATTTGTTCAAAACTGTTCAACTATTGTCTTTCTCGCTCTTTGAGTCGACTACTCACCACATTTTATAAACTGCAGTGCTAGTTAGCTGTAGCTTATGGTACTAGATTTATTCTCTGATCCTTTGCTTGAGTGGACAACATGTCAGTTTATGCTACAAGAGCTCTGATAGGTTGGAGGAAATTCTTCGGAAGTTGTCATAATTACTGTGTAAGACGTAAATATATTTCGTATAGTTTTATCTAAAAAGGATAATTATTTTAATGTTTCACTATTTTTATGAAATTCACTGAGGAGGATGGTCCTCCCCTTCCTCCTCTGAGGAGCCTCCACTGACACACACACACACACACACACACACACACACACACATCAGAGAGTAATAACGTTACAGTCATAGCTGCATTGCATTTCAATGTCTGCGTGCCAAATGGTTTTCTATTCCCTATGGGACCTGGTCAAAAGTAGTGCACTATATAGGGAAAGGTTGCAATTTGGGATACAAACAATGTTCCTTTTTGAAAAATAAATGTTACTTTTTTAAAGAAAATTTAATTTTCGATGTAATTACTCTTAAGCCATTCGGTTGGTCATGGACGACCCGAACCAACATTGGAGGATTTTACAGGTTTTTTTGTTACACTTATTGAAAACCCACACTGGTATTTGAGCATGAAGACATTAAAACACATGATCTATATCTACCCAAATGGCACCCCATTTCATTTTTAGTGCCCTACATTTGACCAGGGCCCATAGGGCCTCCAGGCACAATATTGGGTGCTGTTTGGGATGCACCATTATCGTTGGCCACAGAAGGTTTTGTTCTCACTTTTATAAAGGTCATACACTCCTACAGTACCAACATTCCAACGTAATTTACACTAACGTACCACTCCATAAGCCATTAGACCGATCACAGCCTGCACTTTCACACTACGTGAGTTGTCAGAAGGGCTGGGATGTGCGTGTGTGTGTGTGTGTGTGTGTGTGTGTGTGTGTGTGTGTGTGTGTGTGTGTGTGTGTGTGTGTGTGTGTGTGCGCGTGTGTGTGTGCGTGTGTGTGTATATATATATGTGTGTGTGTTGCTGTCAGAAAGGAAGGGGAATCATTTGTAATGCTAATGAGAAATAGTGAATTTGAACATTTAGCTGGTGCTAATAAAAGAAGATAAGAAGTTTTACATTTTTCAAAGTAAGTCATGTTTTTCACTTGAAGCGAGAAAGAGACTATGTTTTCATTTACAAGGCCATACTGAGACAGCTCCCATTTTACCTGTGAATCTACATTGTCCAGCAGGCTAATGGCAGTTATCTCCTACACTCACAGGAATGTATCTAAGGCCCGTACAGCTAGGTAAAAAAGCATCCCAGTAGCTCACTCTGCCCCCTCTACTTGGAACGAGCTACAAAAAGACTTGAAAGCACAGGAGATCGTCTCCTCAAATGATTTTACAGCTAGGGTCAAATCTATTATGGGAAATGATTTAGTGGGCTGTCAATGTCTTGACCCATATTTGAACCCCTCCTCCCAAACCCTATGTGCCTGTTCAATGTGTAAACTGATGTTTTTCAACTGTAGTGCTTTGTGTTTTATGTTGTAAATGACTGAAACTTTGTGTTGCGGTTCTTTTGGCCAGGTCTCTCTTGGAAAACATTTGTTTAATCTCAATGAACCTGGTAAAATAAAGGTAAAATAATCAATTATATATATATATATATTTTTAGTGCATTGTTCTGTTTGCTCTTTCTCAATAACATGCACACACACACACACACACACACACACACACACACACACACACACACACACACACACACACACACACACACACACACACACACACACAGACCCATTTCAGTTGAATGGATTCAGTTGTGCAACTGACTAGGTATCCCCTTTCCGTTCCCTGCTCCTATTCTCACGTTAGACAGCCACCCATCACACTATTTGCCAACACCATGTGTCTGTGTGTGTGTAAATCTTGGTGGGGCAAACAAATGTAACACTAAACAATACATGAATTGCACTATAACGGTGTCAAAGTGCCCACAAGCTGTTAGGTCTGACATAAAGCTGTCCCAACAGCAGAGCTTTCTTTTCAGCCACTGTTACACCTGGCTATCAGCGAAACAGTTCATTCAGCCTCATTTACTGACTTTTTTAAAAACATAGCTGATATGGCTTACTTGCCTAACAAAGAGGTTAAACAAATGTGGTTTCTACTGACAATTGAGATGTACAAACTATGGCATAATGGGACAACGAGCGGATAAGAGGTAATCCGTCATTTCGATTGACATAGTCAATACAACTATTTGTTCAGCCCTTTTGAAATGTACAGTGTCAGAATTCAGAACATGGGCCGTTCGTACAGTATTCTCCCTGTACACCGAGTCAGAATCGTGGGACAAATAAAGGGGAATATAAGCAGATAATGAAAGAACTTACAATATTCGATGATGACATTTCTCAAAAACAGGCTACATGGATGTGGACCCCATTCAAATGTGTGGATTTGGCTATTTCAGCCACACCCGTTGCTGATGGGTGTATAAAATCGAGCACACAGCCATGTTATGCAAACATTGTCAGTAGAATGGCCCATACTGTAGAGCTCAGTGACTTTCAACGTGGCACAGTCATGGGATGCCATCTTTCCAAGTCAGTTCATTAAAATGTTGCCCTATTAGAGCTGCCCCAGTCAACTGTAAGTGCTGTTATTGTGAAGTTGAAACGTCTAGGAGCAACAACGGCTCAGCCGTGAAGTGATAGGCCACACAAGCTCACAGAATGGGAACGCCAACTGCTGAAGCACATAGGGACTTAAAATAGTCTGTCCTCGGTTGCAACACTCAGTACCGAGTTCCAAACTGCCTCTGAAAGCAAAATCAGCACAATAACTGTTAGTCGGGAGCTTCATGAAATGGGTTTCCATGGCCGAGAACCCCACACAAGCATAAGATCACCATGCGCAATTCCAAACGTTAGCTAGAGTGGTGTAAAGCTCACCGCCATTGGAGCAGTGGAAACGTGTTCTCTTGAGTGATGTATCACGCTTCCCCATCTGGCCGTCCGACGGACAAATCTGGGTTTGGCGGATGCCAGGAGAACGCTACCTGCCCCAATGCATAGTGCCAACTGTAATGTTTGGTGGAGGAGGGATAATGGTCTGGGGATGTTTTTCATGGTTTGGCTAGCCCCCATAATTCCAGTAAAATCTTAACGCTACAGCATACAATGACATTCTAGACGATTCTGTGATTCTAACTTTGTGGCAACAGTTTGGAGAAGGCTCTTTCCTGTTTCAGCATGACAATGCCCCCGTGCACAAAGCGAGGGTCCATACAGAAATGGTTTGACAAAACTGTTGTGGAAGAATTTGACTGGCCTGCACAAAGCCCTTTGGAATGAATTGGAACGCCGACTGCGAGCCAGGCCTAATCGCCCAACATCAGTGCTTGACCTTACTAAGGTTATTGTGGCTGAATGGAAGCAAATCCCCACAGCAATATTCCAACATCTAGTGGAAAGCCTTCCCAGAAGAGTGGAGGCTGTTATAGCAGCAAGTGGGGACCAACTCCATATTAATACCCATGATTTTGGAATGAGATGTTCAGTGAGCAGTTGTCCACATACTTTGGTCATATAGTTTATTTAGGGTCAAATCTATTATGGGAAATGATTTAGTGGGCTGTCAATGTTTTGACCCATCTTTGAACCCCTCCTCCCAAACCCTATGTGCCTGTTCAATGTGTAAACTGATGTTTTTCAACTGTAGTGCTTTGTGTTTTACGTTGTAAATGACTGAAACTTTGTGTTGCGGTTGTTTTGGCCAGGTCTCTCTTGGAAAACATTTGTTTAATCTCAATGAACCTGGTGAAATAAAGGTCAAATAAAATATATATATATTCATTTTTTCCCCCGCATTGATCTTCTTGCTTCTTCTTAACACACACACACACACACACACACACACACACACACACACACACACACACACACACACACACACACACACACACACACACACACACTCAATGTTGACACATGCAAGAACTCTTAGTACAGTGCCACGCTTCACACTATTTGCCAACACTGTGTGTATGTGTGTGTGTAAGTGTGTATGTGTGTATGTGTGTGTGTAAGTGTGTATGGTCACGCTTCATGGGCAGTCGTTCACACAGTTGTGTGTGTTGATTTATTACTGCTTGTTCAGTCAATTTAATCATCACAAAGTGCTACAGATCCTGCTCTATATCCGGATAGGTTTAGGTTTATCACACCAAGCTTATCAACTATGTACAGTTGAAGTCAGAAGTTTACATACACCTTAGCCAAATACATTTAAACTCAGTTTTTCACAATTCCTGCATTTAATCCTAGTAAAAATTCCCTATTTTAGGTCAGTTAGGATCACCACTTTATTTTAAGAATGTGAAATGTCAGAATAATAGTAAAGAGAATGATTTATTTCAGCTTTTATTTCTTTCATCACATTCCCAGTGGGTCAGAAGTTTACATACACTCAATTAGTATTTGGTAGCATTGCCTTTAAATTGTTTAAGTTGGGTCAAACATTTTGGGTAGCCTTCCACAAACTTCCCACAATAAGTTGGGTGGATTTTGGCCCATTCCTCCTGACAGAGCTGGTGTAACTGAGTCAGGTTGTAGGCCTCCTTGCTCGCACACGCGTTTTCAGTTCTGCCCACAAATTTTCTATAGGCTTGAGGTCAGGGCTTTGTTATGTCCACTCCAATACCTTGACCTTGTTGTCCTTAAGCCATTTTGCCACACCTTTGGAAGTATGCTTGGGGTCATTGTCCATTTGGAAGACCCATTTTCCACCAAGCTTTAACTTTCTGATTGATGTCTTGAGATGCTGCTTCAATATATTCACGTAGTTTTCATTTCTCATGATGTCATCTCTTTTGTGAAGTGCACCAGTCTCTCCTGCAGCAAAGCACCCCCACAACATGATGCTGTCACCCCTGTGCTTCACGGTTGGGATGGTGTTCTTCGGCTTGCAAGCATCCCCTTTTTCCTCCAAACATAACGATGGTCATTATGGCCAAACAGTTCTATTTTTGTATAATCAGACCAGAGGACATTTCTCCAAAAAGTACGATCTTTGTCCACATATGCAGTTGAAAACCTTAGTCTGGCTTTTTTATGGTGGTTTTGGAGCAGTGGCTTCCTCCATGCTGAGCATCCTTTCAGGTTATATCGATATAGGACTAGTTTTATTGTGGATATAGATACTTTTGTACCCGTTTCCTCCAGCATCTTCACAAGGTCATTTGCTGTTGTTCTGGGATTGATTTGCACTTTTCGCAAGTACGTTCATCTTTAGGAGACAGAACGCGTCTCCTTCCTGACCGGTGTGACGACTGTGTGCTCCCATGGTGTTTATACTTGCGCATTATTGTTTGTACAGATGAATTTGGTACCTTCAGGTGTTTGGAAATTGCTTCCAAGGATGAACCAGACTTGGAGGTCTCCAATTGTTTTCTGAGGCCTTGGCTGATTTATTTAGATTTTCCCATGATGTCATGCAAGGAGGCACTGTGTAGGTAGGCCTTGAAATGCATCCACAGGTACACCTCCAATTGACTCAAGTTATGTCAATTAGCCTATCAGAAGCTTCTAAAGCCATGGAATTATTTTCTGGAATTTTCCAAGCTGTTTAAATCAAATCAAATTTATTTATATAGCCCTTCGTACATCAGCTGATATCTCAAAGTGCTGTACAGAAACCCAGCCTAAAACCCCAAACAGCAAGCAATGCAGGTGTAGAAGCACAGCACAGTCAACTTAGTGTATGTAAACCTCCGACCCACTGGAATTGTGATACAGTGAATTATAAGTGAAATATTCTGTCTGTAAACAATTGTTGGAACAATTACTTGTGTCATGCACAAAGTAGATGTCCTAACCGACTTGCCAAAACTATAGTTTGTTAACAAGAGATTTGTGGAGTGTTTGAAAAACGAGTTTTAATGACTCCAACCTACGTGTATGTAAACTTCCGACTTCAACTGTATGTGTCATATGAGGACAGGATAGGCTGTGTGTGTGTGTGTGTGTGTGTGTGTGTGCGGAGGACTAAAATCACTAATGGAACTCAAAGAAGAGTTCCCCCCTAGAGTTGATTGACTCTAATCTAATTAGCATAATACAAATAATCCTCATCAAAATCCATCTGTTTTAGATATCTGTTTCTGCATGGGCTACTGTCCACAGACCGTCAGCCTTCCATCTGCGGTGGAAGCTGGTAGAGCTACACCAGGAGACATCCCGGAAGTCTGTCTTCTCATGTAAATGTCTGTAGCGACCAAACAGTACGCGCTACAAACTAATTACCCCACTGTAGAAACAGGAGACTCTCACGAACACGTACATGTCAAATTTTGCTCTACGATGCTTACAAGTTTCACAAGATTCGTCTGAAGTAACCCTGTACCAGTTTTAAAAAAGGAATGGAAGTATGGAGGTACTTTAGTGCCAAAAAAGAGTTAAATATGGGTAAAAATATATGTAATAATTTCCTGAGCTTTCTTATAGCTCTCAGATATAGGACAGACACTTCAGAATATGCTTCCTTTGAATGTCTTTTGCACTATGTTATTCAATGTGTCGTTATGGGCTAATAGCAGGAAAGACAAATGGAATGTTTCATCAAATTATTATTTTTGTTGGGTCCTAAAATGCAAACAATTCCTTGGTATGACCATCTTAAAACAATTACATATGTTAGCTTATTAGAAACCCAGCCCCGGGCCCTTAGACTCTAGGGGGTTTAACGGGAAAAGAGCACGCCGCAAAGAACCGACAGCAGTGCCAGTAGCAATAAACCACGTCTACAGGATGAACCTGCCCACACTGAGACAACCTCTGCACGTCACCGATTGGCCTATTCAGCTATCTCCAGACCAATAGCAAGCCAGACCCACACCATAACCCAAACACAGTATACTTGGAAGGAATCATACTGGACTAAGAGGGATCCCAAAGGAAGGTGTGTGATTATGCACACCCACGTGTGTGTGTGTGTGTGTGTGTGTGTGTAAAGGGCTTAATACGTAGAGAGATTAGCTGTACATGTCAGCTTACTCTGAATTTCATGAAAACATGGTACTGAGTGTGCTAACAGGGTTGAAATTTGTCACATTTTACTCAGTGGATACATTATATTTGCATACTCTCTACGTTACATTTTTGCATAATTATTTCAAATGGGTAAGATGCTCCACGATGAAGGAACCCTTTGATTTGAACACAGCTGTGACATACTATGTTCTTGTGTACGTGACAGGAATGTGAAAAAGGAACGTGACAGAACGTACAGTCACTGAACTCTACAACGGCATAAAGTACTAGGGGTTTCATTCTCAACTTCAATGTGACGACTGTAAAGTTCAGGAATATGATTCGTTGACTGTTGGTTGAGTCCCAAAACAACAGTCGTTCTTAACAGTGCTTCATACAACTACACTGCTCAAAAAAATAAAGGGAACACTTAAACAACACAATGTAACTCCAAGTCAATCGCACTTCTGTGAAATCAAACTGTCCACTTAGGAAGCAACACTGATTGACAATAAATTTCACATGCTGTTGTGCAAATGGAATAGACAACAGATGGAAATTATAGGCAATTAGCAAGACACCCCCAATAAAGGAGTGGTTCTGCAGGTGGTAACCACAGACCACTTCTCAGTTCCTATGCTTCCTGGCTAATGTTTTGGTCACTTTTGAATGCTGGTGGTGCTTTCACTCTAGTGGTAGCATGAGACGGAGTCTACAACCCACACAAGTGGCTCAGGTAGTGCAGCTCATCCAGGATGACACATCAATGCGAGCTGTGGCAAGAAGGTTTGCTGTGTCTGTCAGTGTAGTGTCCAGAGCATGGAGGCGCTACCAGGTGACAGGCCAGTACATCAGGAGACGTGGAGGAGGCCGTAGGAGGGCAAAAACCCAGCAGCAGGACCGCTACCTCCGCCTTTGTGCAAGGAGGAGCAGGAGGAGCACTGCCAGAGCCCTGCAAAATGACCTCCAGCAGGCCACAAATGTGCATGTGTCTGCTCAAACGGTCAGAAACAGACTCCATGAGGGTGGTATGAGGGCCCGACGTCCACAGGTGGGGGTTGTGCTTACAGCCCAACACCATGCAGGACGTTTGGCATTTGCCAGAGAACACCAAGATTGGCAATTCGCCACTGGCGCCCTGTGCTCTTCACAGATGAAAGCAGGTTCACACTGAGCACATGTGACAGACGTGACAGAGTCAAGAGACGCCGTGGAGAACATTCTGCTGCCTGCAACATCCTCCAGCATGACCGGTTTGGCGGTGGATCAGTCATGGTGTGGGGTGGCATTTCTTTGGGGGGCCGCACAGCCTCCATGTGCTCGCCAGAGGTAGCCTGACTGCCATTAGGTACCGAGATGAGATCCTCAGACCCCTTGTTGAGACCATATGCTGGTGCGGTTGGCCCTGGGTTCCTCCTAATGCAAGACAATGCTAGACCTCATGTGGCTGGAGTGTGTCAGCAGTTCCTGCAAGAGGAAGGCATTGATGCTATGGACTGGCCCCGCCCGTTCCCCAGACCTGAATCCAATTGAGCACATCTGGGACATCATGTCTCGCTCCCATCCACCAATGCCACGTTGCACCACAGACTGTCCAGGAGTTGGCGGATGCTTTAGTCCAGGTCTGGGAGGAGATCCCTCAGGAGACCATCCGCCACCTCATCAGGAGCATGCCCAGGCGGTGTAGAGAGGTACATACAGGCACGTGGAGGCCACACCACACTACTGAGCCTCATTTTGATCTTGTTTTTAAGGTCATTACATCAACAGTTGAATCAGCCGGTCGTGTGTTTTCCACTTTAATTTTGAGGTGTGACTCCAAATCCAGACCTCCATGGGTTGATAAATTTGATTTCCATTGATCATTTTTGTGTGATTGTTGTCAGCACATTCAACTATGTAAAGAAAAAAATATTGAATAAGAACATTTCATTCATTCAGATCTAGGATGTGTTATTTTAGTGTTCCCTTTATTTTTTTGAGCAGTGTATATTAAATAATAGGAATTTCAGTCTGTCACGTGTCGAACACATACATCTTGTTGAAAAAAACATCTATTACAATGACTCATACAAGTCCTCGACTCTACAGGACACAAAAATACTCATTTCCATCTTAAATTCAGCCTGACAACCAAACACACGTACACTCACTGAACTTGTACATAATCCATTAAAACGCCAAGTCTAATTCATCAGTCTAAAACAACAGCCATTATGGTGATTCATATCAACACACAACACTGAGGGGGAGAACAACCATCCATCCATAATGGAGTGGACCTGTAGCTGGCCCATTATCCCCACATTACAACTTGGAGAAATGCCTTATTTGTCATGGTTACGTTTCCTGTCTGTCAGCGTGTTCTAGAACACGCAGCTCCAAATTACCCATGAGAGGGATACTT
>NC_034193.2:51463729-51503962 GCF_002021735.2 Oncorhynchus kisutch | reverse complement strand
CCATACACTCTCCTTCAGTGCCTCCAATTGCTCTTAAATACAAGTAAAACTAAATGCATGCTCTTCAACCGATCGCTACCTGCACCTACCCGCCTGTCCAACATCACTACTCTGGACGGCTCTGACTTAGAATACGTGGACAACTACAAATACTTAGGTGTCTGGTTAGACTGTAAACTCTCCTTCCAGACCCATATCAAACATCTCCAATCCAAAGTTAAATCTAGAATTGGCTTCCTATTTCGCAACAAAGCATCCTTCACTCATGCTGCCAAACATACCCTTGTAAAACTGACCATCCTACCAATCCTCGACTTTGGCGATGTCATTTACAAAATAGCCTCCAATACCCTACTCAACAAATTGGATGCAGTCTATCACAGTGCAATCCGTTTTATCACCAAAGCCCCATATACTACCCACCATTGCGACCTGTACGCTCTCGTTGGCTGGCCCTCGCTTCATACTCGTCGCCAAACCCACTGGCTCCATGTCATCTACAAGACCCTGCTAGGTAAAGTCCCCCCTTATCTCAGCTCGCTGGTCACCATAGCATCTCCCACCTGTAGCACACGCTCCAGCAGGTATATCTCTCTAGTCACCCCCAAAACCAATTCTTTCTTTGGCCGCCTCTCCTTCCAGTTCTCTGCTGCCAATGACTGGAACGAACTACAAAAATCTCTGAAACTGGAAACACTTATCTCCCTCACTAGCTTAAGCACCAACTGTCAGAGCAGCTCACAGATTACTGCACCTGTACATAGACCACCTATAATTTAGCCCAAACAACTACCTCTTTCCCAACTGTATTTAATTTTAATTTATTTATTTATTTTGCTCCTTTGCACCCCATTATTTTTATTTCTACTTTGCACATTCTTCCATTGCAAAACTACCATTCCAGTATTTTACTTTTTACTTGCTATATTGTATTTACTTTGCCATCATGGCCTTTTTTGCCTTTACCTCCCTTCTCACCTCATTTGCTCACATTGTATATAGACTTGTTTATACTGCATTATTGACTGTATGTTTGTTTTTACTCCATGTGTAACTCTGTGTCGTTTTATCTGTCGAACTGCTTTGCTTTATCTTGGCCAGGTCGCAATTGTAAATGAGAACTTGTTCTCAACTTGCCTACCTGGTTAAATAAGGTAAATAATAAATAATAATAATAAGTGTAAAGTGGGCCATTAAATCGCAGTCAGGGTCTGGTAAGGCATCATTTAAAAGCTTGGTCTATTGCAAACATGACTACCAAGTTATAAAATAGGATCTTACAGTGTAAGGCTTTCACAAGGCAATTCAGAGAAGCAGATCGTACATTTGGTGCACATGGAATAGAGTCATCCGAGCATTCAGATGTGTGGTCCTCACATTGTCTTCACAATACAACAAACATAGACCTCATTCTGATCAGGACAACCCAGGGTATAACACCATGTCATCTTGTAACTGGACATCAAACATGATATGGACATGTGAAGTGCACATCTGGACTGACAGGTGTTTGGCTTGTATGACATCGAAGCGGTATTTATAATAATCCTCATCGTCTCATCTTTCAAAATACATAGAGTCCTTGTAATTTATAGAATTGACCTCACTCAGACAACCAAACATTTGCTAAAAGTTGCCCAATTAGCGTGATGGGGGGGGGGGGGGGCAACTTCTTGTCGCTCGCGGTGCTCATGTTCAGAATGGTTGTCAGTCAAAACCCATTCATAGCTGTGAAGCGCAAAGCCTGAGCTCTGACGTCATGTATAGCATGTTACTGTACAGCCACTGCTCTCCAATTTAAGAGCCTATTAGTGTCCAAATCTGCCACTTTTAACCCGTATATGGGTATGGGTGTAAAGGGCTGTGGGTTTTGTGTGTTGTCTACTGAACTACTGCTGAGACTGCTGAGAGTGAAAGTGGAAATTTGCAAGCATGTTTGATTGACTCTTGGTAGCAGTATCAAAACATTCACTGGTGCACAAAAACATCTCTCTCTCTTGATCTCTCTTTTTTTCATCTGTCTTTCTTGTAATTGATTGCAAAGTCAATATCAATTGATCACTGACATCAAAGACCATCACAATGTCACATCATTCCAGTGACACTTTTCAAATGTGGTTTACTAGCCGCAGTGACATTTGCCAGGCCGTTCTGGTAACTTAACTAACTGCCTCGTGTATTTCAATTGTAACTTCACTTCATTTCCTGATGAATAGGTCACCAGACCATAGTTCAAATACTATTTGAAATCTTTCAAATACTAACAGTTTGCTCTAGTCTGCCTTGAGTGCCAGATGGGCGGGGATTGCACTTTTACAACTATTCTATTGGTTCCATCGTGCTCGGTGAAGCTCAAGTAAGCCCAGGTAAAGTATTACAAACAGTATTTGAACCCAGATCTGAAGGTCAAATTGTATTACAAATCACACACTATCTCCCAACAGAAATGCAGCTCCCTGTACCCCAGTAAACCCAATCACGTTTACGAGATGTATAAATCATCTGCCGTTGTCAGCCTCCACACACTAATCAACAGCAACACTCCAGTCCATCCACAGCTGTTGTAGATCAGCTAAATTAGTCATATACACACTAACAATGTCCCATGTCAACGTAAGGACCAGTGGTTCCTTTTGGTCTGCAATACACTACAATACATAGATTTATAGTAAAGAAATTGTCTTTAACCACTGATACAATGTCAGGCTTTTTTTTTGTTACACCATTCTAAATAGTTCAAATTGAAGCAAGGGGTAATGTCATTGCTGCCGCAAGTAGCCTAGTGGTTAGAGCGCTGGGTCAGTAACCCAAAAGGTTGCTAGATCGAATCCCTGAGCTGACAAGGTAAAAAATCTGTCTTTCTGCCCCTGAACAAGACAGTTAATCCACTGTTCCTAGGCCATCATTGTAAATAAGAATTTGTTCTTAACTGACTTGCCTAGTTAAATAAAGGTTCAATCAAAAAATCCTAGATCTGTGTTTAAGAAGCGTTGGCATCTTTCCACAGCCCAAGAACATTTACACTGTATGACCCTCAAGTCAGGGGTAAGACTCAGGCTGTATAAAAGTATGAAGAGGTCTAGCCCTTAACTACAAGGTCAGACATTCATCCTCCTAATGGTTTATGACTAGGGTAATCTGATCCAAGATCTGTGATTTAGAAGCGTCAACATCTTCCCCAAGCCCAGAAACAGACACTGTTTGACCCTCAATTTATGGATCCAAAGGATGTAAAAGCATGAACAAGTGTCCAGATCGCTGGACCACATATTTACAAGGCAAACACTCTGACTGATACAACCACGACGACCGGCCGGGCCGGTGGCAAGACTCTTCTTCCCTCTTTCACCTCAAGGACATTAACAGCCTGTTGCTGTCTATTTTTGTAGCTGTTTACTGACTGGGCTGCGGTGACCTTTCGTGTGTGTGTGTGTGTGTGCGCTAGCTAGATAGCTAGCTTAGCTTAGTGGTAGTTGGCACAGAGCCGCTAATAGAATTATCACTCTCGCATCTGAAACCGTTAAAATCAGGTGGCAGGCCAGGGGCAGTTAAACGACAGTTATTTAACCCTGTAGGCAATCAGGGCTTTGGATAGATTAACATTGGGGATAGCGGATTAGTCTAGGGTATAGCAGCGCAGCACAGTAGCAATGTTCTTCACATAAACTACCTACTAATCTTGGGATGTAACATTTTGCTTCTAATCTTAGGTTTTATGGGATGACCAGCACAGTAGCAATGTTCTTTTCACAAACGGTATACTAATCTTTGGTTGTAACATGTTGGTTCTAATCTTGGGGTGTAAACATCTTGGTTCTAATCTTGGTATGTAACATCTTGGTTCTAATGTTGGGGTGTACCATCTTGGTTGTAATTTTGTGGTGTAACATCTTGGTTCTAATCTTGGGGTGTAACATCTTGGTTCTAATCGTGGTGTGTAACATCTTGGTTCTAATGTTGGGGTGTACCATCTTGGTTGTAATTTTGTGGTGTAACATCTTGGTTCTAATCTTGGGGTGTAACATCTTGGTTCTAATCTTGGTGTGTAACATCTTGGTTCTAATGTTGGGGTGTACCATCTTGGTTGTAATTTTGTTGTGTAACATCTTGGTTCTAATCTTGGGGTGTAGGATTATAGGGTAGCAGCATAGTAGCAATGTTCTTTTGGCACAACTTTCCCAACTCATCACATCTACTAGTATAGTATAGTTTTCTGTCTACTATCAAATGTAGCAGTGTTCCTTATTGGAAATAGGTAGCGACACAGATACGCTGGTAAGAGTTCCCCCATTTTAGCCTGTGACCTGGGGGTGTATAGGGACCATCAAGCACAATGCACGTTTGATTTTCTTAAAAGAAGATCGATGGGCATTACTCAAACTCACAGAGCAACATCAGTACTTCAATATCCCCGTCCCCCTGTCCTCTCTGCCACTTGTAAAACATCTGTTGGTGCTAGATTTCCTCTGTACAAGTTCCTTATACCAACAACACCATCGCTGGCCCTGGCTACTGTTACTGACTCAGGCCCAGACCCAGGAGAATCAGATCCCAGACTGTCCCACATGTGTGCCTGTCTGTCAGGCAGGCTGGGCGGCCCGCCCTGGGGTAGAATCATGGTTCTCTGGGTAGTATCATGATTAAGGACCGTTTAGGCCCGTCAGGGTTGGGTTGCAAACAGAACTTTCAGTAATTTGGGTAATTAACAGGTAATCTGTGGCAATCTATGGTAACTTTGGCAATTTATACTTTAATAACTATTTCTTAAAGTAGTCATTTTTTATATATGTATCCATATTGTCCAGTTTCAAGAGAAAATAGCCTGGCATTATTTTCAATTAACTCTACAACTCTTCCAACTATTGACTTTTTTCACAACTGCCACTAGTTTGGCGCCAAAACATTTACAACAAAGACATATTGGCTTCGTAAAATAAATAACTGTGTGTAAAAATAAAGGATACTTCATGTTGAAACGCTCATATTTAGCACCAATGGTGTTCACTAAGTTGATGGTTTATATTTAGCATGTTGTAGTGTACTGGTAAACTTAGAAAGTTACCACTAATATACCCTCCCTTTGCAACCCTAGTCAGGCTACAGTGTTGTTCTTACATGTAAAGGGAATCTTTTCGTAAGAAATCCAGCACTACCGGACATTTTACAGAAGGCAGAGAGGACAACGGGTAGAGGTAAGAGGGGGACTGTCTGTCAGGCTAGCTGGGCAGCCCGTCTCTGGGGTAACGTCATGGTTAAGGACAGATCAGGTCTGTCAGGCTAGCTGGGCAGCCCGTCTCTGGGGTAACGTCATGGTTAAGGACAGATCAGGTCTGACAGGCTGCAGTGTTGTTGTTCTTATAAGTCTGATCTGAAGAAATCCAGCACTAACTGACATATTGCACAGTAGAGAGGGCAGAGGTTAGGGGAGAACATGGAGGGACTTATGACCGTCCTGGGTAATGTCATGGTCACCCAAACCCCCGGCTGTCAGAGACTGTCTGTCAGTACTGTTTTATGTGACACATAAACACATTTTGCTTTGAAGTGATCTGAAGGTGAAAGTTAGGGTTAGGAACGATCCCGGTTTGGCCTGGAATTTCCAAATACAAATCAAATCAAATCGTATTTGTCACATTCTTTGTAAACAACAGGTGTAGTCTAACAGCGAAATACTTAGTTACGGGTCCTTTTTCCAACAATGCAGAATTAAAGATTACAGATCCATAAAAAAGAAAGACATGTTGAACGTCTTCCCGTAAGTGAACATTAAATGTCTGAGTAGTGTAGAGTACCACATGCTACTGTATACCCAGTGCTGTATCATCTGAACAACACAGTGGTTGATATATTCCATAGGTTGACCCATGATGCTGATTCCCATTACATCTGGTGTCGTAGCTATTAGGGAACAGTGTTGACGCCCTCTTCATTCACTTACTTTGTTGGCCATTAGTCAGTCAGACGAGAGGCCAATGGTTTTTACCTCAGAGCTGAGTGCTGCCCCTGGGTGTAAGTCACACCACTCTGAGAGGGAGAGAGAGAGGGGGAGGTAGGGAGGAGGTGGGGGGAGAGGAGCAGCGGGGGTTGCTATACTTGGCAATCCAGAGGGATTAGTGACAAAGATGACTGGGATGTCTGGGTCTTTGTGTGTGTGTGTGTGCTATGTATGTCTGTACCTGGTCAGCTGACATGTTCCCAAATCCAAGCGAGAAAGCTCTCATTATCATTGTCACGCTGTCACGGCGACTGTGTCGCTTCACCAGGGATCTATTTATAGCAGCGCCACTGAGGTGGAGGGATACGCTCTAAGAGTGGAGGGATACATCACATTCTGTCGCTGAGTGTGAGTGATAATGTTGAAGTGCTTTGACATTAGAGAGGAAATAGTTCCCTACAGTCCAGTCTAGGTTTACAGTCTGTGGCTGAAGTAGGGTCAATTATTTTCATTGACCTTAAAAGTCTTCCAAAAAGAGGGAAGAAGACAGCAACAGCCTAGAATGGACTGCATTTCTGTATGATCCTTTCTCAGATCATTGTGCTGTTTTCTTAAAAGCGGACATGTTTTTTCATATTTGTAATTTTAGATAAGAGCATACCTGTAATTGATTATTTTAATCAGACTTTTACTAGTGTAAATAATACATGAAGTACAGTGAAATATTACACGAATCGTATGATGTTTTAACAGTAATAAACATACTGATGCATTTTTCTTATTTCTCTTTATTTTAGGTATTTCCACCCAGGAAATCAATCACAGGACGGGTGGTCCACATCTGCAACCTCCCCGAGGGCAGCTGCACAGAGAATGATGTCATCAACCTGGGACTGCCCTTCGGGAAAGTCACCAACTACATCCTCATGCGCTCTACCCACCAGGTACAGTACAATGTTATTCTCTTAAAACATGAGTGTAACTCCAAACACAACCACACAACTCCAAACACAACCACACAACTCCAAACACAACTACACAACTCCAAACACAACCACACAACTCCAAACACAACCACACAACTCCAAACACAACCACACAACTCCAAACACAACCACACAACTCCAAACACAACCACACAACTCCAAACACAAGTACACAACTCCAAACACAACCACACAACTCCAAACACAACCACACAACTCCAAACACAACCACACAACTCCAAACACAAGTACACAACTCCAAACACAACCACACAACTCCAAACACACGTACACAACTCCAAACACAACCACACAACTCCAAACACAACCACAGAACTCCAAACACAAGCACACAACTCCAAACACAAGTACACAAATCCAGTCATCTAGTCCCAGAATGGCCAAAAAGTGAGCTCGTTTTTGGTCTTACCTGATGATTATTAAAAGATGAACGATTAACTTAACGACTGAGGCCTATCCCGACAGACTCCTCACAGTGAGCCCTAGTCGTTGGAAATGCCTCAAAGAACAAACCTGTGGTTTCGCTTTACCCTCACAGCTACTGCCATTAGCCCTGTGGGATATCACTGCAGAACAAATACTCACTAATGTATACAGCTCCACTAGGGAGTCAAGTCACACTTCAATGAACAAATAACTGCCATGGAGAAACGGAAACCAAAGGATGTGTGCCCCTTTGCAAATGTCTTGAAATAACCCTCGGTTGCTAAGGACCAGATACACCATTTTCCCCCTCACAAATGTCTACTGCTCTACTGTGGAGTCTAGTCACAATATTAGTCACATATATTTGTTGGGAGAAAAGGGTCAATGCCCTTGACAACTGGAGCAGTTCTCTAATGTCTTTAAATACCCCTGTGTTGCTATGGACCAGTACCCCTGTGTTGCTATGGACCAGTACCCCTGTGTTGCTATGGACCAGTACCCCTGTGTTGCTATGGACCAGTACCCTTGTGTTGCTATGGACCAATACCCCTGTGTTGCTTTTGACCAGTACCCCTGTGTTGCTATGGACCAATACCCCTGTGTTGCTATAGACCAGTACCCCTGTGTTGCTATTGTCCATTACCCCTGTGTTGCTATAGACCAAATGAATTGTTTCCACTTCATATTATCTTGTAATATGATAAGATGCCTTTTCCTACAGTTTCATGGACCATTTTCTATTGTAATGTGATAATGATGTATTTTTTTCCCTACGGTCCATCCAACCATTTTATCACAGAACATGATGTCTCACTCAGTCTCTAGAATTTCATTTATCAGACACTGTATTAAAATGACTCGTTAATGTCACCCACATCACAGTCAAGGGGCTCGACTACACTAAAATCATGGGTGTTGGTTACCCAGAAATGTATCTGAGCAGATTGTAACTGTCTTTTTGATTTATGATGCCAATGAAATATGATAACCTAGCTGGGATATAGAAGATTTGCTCGCACCTTGTTTGACATATGTTATTGCAAAAATGTTATTTGAAAAAAAGGACGTTAAACTGTCACAAACAGATGTCTAACATTGGTTTCTTTCTCTCACTCCACTCAACTGCCGTTGTGCCCTTGAGCAAGGCACTTAAGCCCTAAAATCTGCATGGGGTGTGTCAACCTGCACTGTGAATACCCTGTGTTTGCATGCCTTTAGAAGGGCTTGGGGTAAAATGTAAGACACATTTTCTTGGACTCTAAGGGAAAATGGATCAATAAAGTTTTCTTCCTCCTCCTCCTCTTCCTCTTCACCCCACAGGCGTTTGTGGAGATGGCGTACATTGAGGCGGCCCAGGCTATGGTTCAATACTACCAGCTGACTCCAGCCACGATCAACGATCAGAAACTACTGATCAGGATGTCCAAGAGATACAAGGAGCTTCAGCTCAAGGTGAGTTGTATTGGGTTGACAATGTGTTTATTACAGTTTTTATTTAGCTCACACCAACTGTGTACTGAATCTACAGTACAGTATCATGTTATGGTGTGAAACACTCTGTTCATACAGAAACCAGGTAAAGACGTTGATTCAATCATCCAGGATATCAACTCTCTGAGGGAAAGGGACGAGATGCAGGAGATTGATCAGTAAGGCGACTTGTTTCATTCTTTCCTTGTACATTTTCTTAGCGGCAATTTTTTGTTGTAATATGCGATTGTCTATGTACGATCGATCTCCTGGAGAAAATGACAAATAATGGATGAAATTATCCAACACTACTTCCTGACTACAAACTGCATATTAATGATATTATTTCCTCCCAGCTACATGCCAGAGAGAGCGCGGTCCCGTAGTCCCATCAGCCGCTCTCTGAGCCCTCGCTCCCACAGCCCCAGCTTTACCTCCTGTAGTTCAGCCCACAGCCCGCAGGGGGCACCCTGCCGAGGAGGCCCGGAACGGGGCTCCTGGACCGCCAAACACATGAGAAAGGGGGACGAGGACAGAGAACGAGAGAGGGAAAGGGACGAGGTGCCATGGAGGAACGGAGGTACAGTGGATGACGACAGGCTGAACGGGAGGATGCAGGATCGATGGAACAAGCCGTACCTGAAACCCTCCGACCGAGACCGGATCAGTCCCAGATCAGCGGACGAAAGAGGTGGAGGAAGAGGGGAGGGGATGAGGGGGGGGAACAGGGGGGGAGACTGGTACCCCCACCCGCGGTGTAGCCCTCAGGGGATGCCCCCCTTCCCTTCGTACAGGAACATGGATGAGGACTCCTACAAAACACAGCACGTGTATAAGTCAGAGAAGCCCCTGAGGCCACAGTACCAGAGACATGAGGAGGGGAGAGTCAAGTCAAAGAGGAGGGATGGAGGGGACTACCACAGATCCAGACACTCAGAGTCAGAGCTGGGAGAGGAGTCTTTACCCACCAGGACAGGAGAAGACAGAAGACAGAGAGGAGGCTCTCCGACATGGGGAAGGAGCAAGAAACCCACCATGAAACACGGGACGGAGAAACCGGAAATAGAGATTACTGAAAATAACGTAAGTGATAGGATTTTATTTTATTAGTAAGTAAGATTAATACGTAAATCAGAAGTTGGACATGTACAGTATATCTTATCTATAAACAAATGGCGTATCATTACAGGGAGAAACCGCTGAGGATCAGCGATCCAAAGAGAAGTCTGTTTCTCCTCAACGAAGTGGCAAGCATGAGAGAGAAAAAGACAGCGAGGTGGAGGAGTGGGAGAGTGGGGACGACACAGAGGGTGAGTGCTGGTACCCCAAGAACATGGAGGAGCTGGTCACAGTGGACGAGGTAGGAGAGGACGACTCCATCATCGAACCGGACCTCCCTGAGCTGCAGGATGACGAGGATGTGTCAGCCTCAGACCTCCAAAAGGATCCTACGGAGGAGGAGGAGGGAGAGGCTCCACGATCAACCTCCACCCCCAGTCCCAGGCCCTGCTCTGAGAAGGAGTTAGCCCAGAGAGAGGATACCGAGTTGGGTAGAGGAGGTGGGGTAGGTGGGGTGGTGGATCCTATACCTACAGAGCAGAAAGATGGGGAGATTAGCACAAACCCCAGCCCCACAGACCAGTCACTGCCACAGCCACAGCCACAGCCACAGCCACAGCCACAGCCACAGCCACAGTCACAGCCACAGCCACAGCCACAGCCACAGTCACAGTCACAGCCACAGCCACTGCCACAGCCACTGCCACAGCCACCCATCCCAGTAGCCTCAGAACAGCTCAGTTCAGATCTGGATGATTTCCCCAACCCGGAGTTCAAGGCAGCCCTGGAAGAGACGTGTTTGGAAGTTGAAGTAATGAAGAGTGGAGCGCCGACGCAGGAGCTGGCGCTAACCAATCACGCTGGCGCGTGTGAAAGCAGCAAGACCCAGGATGTAATACACAAGATGGAGGACGTGGGGAGGGAAGTAACGGTCATGAAGCCAGACATACAGCAGCACAAGGCTGAGACTCCTAGAGGTACAGAACATTTGCTCTCACTATGAAATAATATGTCCAGAATTTGACTTCCTGATCAAATAAGCCAGTATCGGGATTCTGAATCGTCATCCATGTTTCCTGTTTATTATTGTACAGATGTTATTCTTCTAGATTTTATAGGTAACTTATTTTCACTTCTCATTTACAGTCATCCAGAATTCAACACATGTCCCACGTCCTATAAACCTGATAGACATAGGGGCTCCCTCACCTTCTAGAGGGCAGGAGAAGATTATCAGTGAACACAGCATCCCTCTGGGTAAGGACCAAATGACTTTAATTTACATGAAGTATTGTTGTTGTATGTATGCGATCTGCAATGTCATTTTAAGCCCAGTAAAAATTGCCCCTTGGCCTTGGGGACAAATAAAACTTATTGAATATAATATGATTATTAATCAACAACCTGTTATACCAATGCTATCTGTGCCTGGAGTGAAAGAGCGCATGTGGTAGCTTCAGCTGGCCACTTGTTGAGAGCAAGGTGTTAAACGCACCCCTGAGATGTGTTTATTTAGGCCTGGCATGACATAGGCACACACAACACATGACCTACTGTGCCTCGTTGGTGAACACTACACATGAGTGGACTATGATGGCCTTCGAATGTGTGTGTGTATGTGCACCGTGTGTGTGTGTGTGTGTGTGTGTATGCTGTGTGTGTGTACGTGGGTGTGTGTCAGTGTATGTGCACTGTGTGTGTGTGTGTGTTTCACAGCCAAATGCTACGGTCATTCATAGCATGGCTGAGATAGATTCACAATTGAGTAGTGTCTGGCTGCAGTGTTGTGTTGTGTTCTCCCATGAGAGAGACAGTGACAGTGCAGCTGATCTAGATCAGCTTGAAGAGTTAACAACTTCACTCTGTCACACTGACAACGAGGCTACTGATGAGGGGGTGAGGGGCCATGCTGCCCTGTTGACTATCCTCCTAGCTGCCTTTGAAAACGTGTCTGTTTCAGACCTGGGAGTTAGCCCTGGGTAACCTCTCTAGCCAATCAGTTACATTGGTAACACTACATTACGTTACTCTAGTCCTTGTGCAGTAACAATCTAATCAGATTTGTAACAACTTTTAATACGAGTTTTAGAGGTACATGGGCTGTGTTCTGATTGGTCTGATGCTGTTGTATGGTCGGGGGATTCTCTTCTCTAATTGGTCTGCGGCTGCTGTAGGGGTACATGTTCTGTTCTCTGATTGGTTTGTGCTGTTCTAGAGATGTATTAGCAGTTTTCTGATTGGTGTGTTGTTGTTCTAGGGGTGGAGTTCATCGTGCCCAGTACGGGGTTCTACTGTAAGCTGTGTGGCCTGTTCTACACCAGCGAGGAGACAGCCAAGACCTCTCACTGTCGTAGTACTGTCCACTACAGGAATCTTCAGGTACAGCAACACATTTACTATTAACATAGGTCATTCAGGCCTCCCGGGTGGCGCAGCGCCAGCTGTTACAGTGTGGCACATGTTACCCAACCATAGGACAGAACACGAGATACAGCGATCAGTCACTCACTATCTCTATTACACACACACACACACACACACGTCAAAACTGGCAGCACAATCCAAAGCTTTTTCCCCTCTCCACCGCGGGTGGTGGTTTCGATGAGTGAGTAGAGTAGAGGGTGTTAGTGTGGCACCCATGGGAGTCTATCCATTGCTTTACTTCCTAAAGGCTCCCTTCCAATGGGCCCAGCTGCTCTAGTCCTTCCTGGGGACCTCCTTTGTGCACAGGCAACGTGTAGACTAACTAGCGGATAGAAAGTCCTACATTTGTTAGACCCATTGTGCTCTTCAAGTAAAGTAATAACATTCTGAAGGTTCATTCCCAATAGGCTCTTGGTTCAGCAGACCAGGGTATTTCTGTGCGGCTGTGAACAGGCAGTGGAAGGGGCAGCCCATTGACTACAGGAAGGCCCCCTCACAGTGTTGAGTACTGGGAGTTGTATTAGGTTACCTATTAGTGCCCAATGCCCATCCACACACACACACACACTCGCACGCTAACACCCCACACACATGCAAAGCTGCACAGCTGAAAGCAGCCAGAAGGGGAAAAGATTCCTTCACATTTGATGGATTACATTGCGAGGGTAAAAAACCTCAAGAACAGTTGCGCTGTCCGTCAAAAGCTGAGGGGTTTTGTGTGTGTGATTGTGTGTGTGGGGGCTCCCTACTGCTACCCGCTTAGCCGAGATCGGGCTGCTGATGATGGTTTTGGCCTTTAACAGGACTGGGGAAATACAGTGAATGTAGAAACTAGACAGGTTAATGTCTGTTCAGGAAGCACCTGCCTCTCTCTCAGAACATTCCGCTCTCTGAGGTCTCCCTCCTTCACTATTGTGTCAAACAGCAGTAGCTCTGGCTGAGGAGTTTCTAAAGCGGAATATGCATAAGAAACTCAATACAGATAAATCGGGTCTCCTTGTTTTAAAATTCACAGGAAGTCGGATGGAGTTATAGTGTATCATAGTGGGAAGCGAAATAAGGGTGAAACGCAGATAGTCGTGTTATCGTCTAAGTATTTGAAGGCAGTTGAATATCCCACTTAAAGGGGAACTCTACAACTACGTACACAAAGCTAACTTTTATATTTGTGCTCTTCACAGAAGTACCTGTCTCAGCTGGCAGAGGAGAGTCTACTTGGTGCACTAACTGACCCCTCAGCTACAGAGTGACCTCTGACCTATACTCATCATTCGGTACTGTCAAGTTGATATGGTGGACAGCGTTGCGTGTGTGCTACAGACTGAGTGATCTGAGCTTGCCAAGGACTACTCAACGAAAGAGACATGAATAAATGACATATCGGATGGAAGTCACACAGTGAAATGCACTGGACCCAGAGAGAAGAGCGATTCTCTGAGAATTGCTTGGACTAAAACTCATTGCTACAAATCAAATCAAATGTTATTGGTCACATGCTCCATATACAGTAATACATATTACCGTGAAATGCTGACTTACGAGCCCATTCCCAACCATGCAGAGTTAAAAACAAAGACAAATATTTGCTAAAGAAAATAGTAACGCAACAAAGTAACAATAACGAGGCTATATACAATCTAGCAATATGTTTGATTTTGTACATAGTATAAACAATACTGTAGTTTAAAAAGGTTCCAGTGTTAATGTACTACGTTTGTGAAAATGAAAACCGGTCACCAAAGATTTGTGTTAAAAAGATATTTATGTATCTTTCACCCTTTGATTTATTTGCAGTAGAGAATAAATGTGTTTGTTTTTCATCGTGGGAATAAACACAGCCTTCTTTCTAGTCATTATTGTAGAAGTCAGACTCTGTGATATAGTGAACTGAAAGTCATCCATATTAGTATTTGTCCTGGTTCTGGTTCCATGTTGTTCCATGTAGCTGTACTCCAAGTAGTACTTTAATCATTTGGTTTAACTTGTCATTTTAGTCTGTAAAGTGTTAGGGATATTACATAGTGCGTTATTAGATGCAAAGTGCCTTGGAACATGTCTGCCATTGTTAGATGTAGCGGTTTAGAAGTAATCCTCAGGTTGGTTTAATTCGGATATTTGAATTTTGAATGTATATTTCATTACACAGTGTTTTTGTGTATAACTGGAGGATATGAAGGCCTACACTTGTTATACCTACTGTGTCTGTTCATTGAGACAAAATGGAATACGGTTCCCGACAGACATGGACAAAGACATATCAAAATACAGAAATCATCCCAGTATGATGCATTTTGCATCAATTTTGAAAGTTACATATCTTGAAAGGTTAAGTGCTGTAAATGCTTTAGTCCCGAAATTATGACAAGCAGAACATTTTGGGACTATATCAACAATCGACTAATGAAACAAATACCTAAAAATATTTTTTGTGTGGAATTTTCCTTTAAATTGAGATACAGTTTTGCCAATGTATCACCATACGTTTTCTTCAGGTTTTCTTCTATTGTGTTTTGTCCCGTATTTAATTTAATTTAAAAAATACTTTGACAACTTTGTGAATTGTAAAGTTTGTCACAATCAGGTTCAATATTTTGCAAATGTCTAAATAATTTATACAGTGCCTTTAAACTGTAGAGAGACTTGAACTGGACCATGTGTGTTATTTAAGAGTTAAATGAAGTGTTAAGAGTTAAATGAAGTGTTAAGAGTTAAATTAAGTGTGATTTTAAGTCAGTATAATATATTATCGAGGCAGGGTTTGAAACTTGCTCTCTCTCTCTCTGTTTTCTACACTGTGAATGTTGCTCCAAGTTTTAAGATTGTGTTTAAGATTTCGTTGAACTTTTCTTATGGTTATTTTCTGATGAAATCATTTGAATAAAAATGTTAAGAGAGAAAGCTGTTTGTGTATCAGTGGCGGAGGCTGAGGGGAGGACGGCTCATAATAATGGCTGGAACGGCACAGATGGAATGACAACAAACACATGGAAAACATGCGTTTGATGTATTTCATGCCATTCCACCTATTCCACTCCAGCCATTACCACGAGCCCGTCCTCCCCAATTAAGGTGCCACCAACCTCCTGTGGTGTGTGTGTTGCCAATTTAGCAATTTTCTCACATTGAATAATGGGATGCAAAATAATGAGTTTAGTTTATTAGATAATTTGGAAAGCAAAACACAGTAAAAGACTACGTAAATAAATAAAATCCTTGAGGATGAGAAAAACTGCTACTTTCATGTGCATGAGGCATTGTGACGTTCTACTGTTTGAGGGGAGCGCCCCCAGATGTTAAGGTAGGATATTACACTTGTCAGACAAAACTAATTGTATAATGATTATTCCTTTTGATAGCACAGACTTGGTCAAGTCAATTGCACTCTTGGACATGATCATTGACATTACACATTACAGTCAAATGGGGGAAAAAATATACAATAAACTATCTATCTTTGGACAGTTTCCCAGTAACAACTTGTTATGTATAATCGATTGGACTTTTGTTATTTACAGAACACAATGCTATACGTTTTGAAATGGGGAAAAGTAGTGTAGTAGAGATTAGGGAAATTGTGTATTACTTAAATATCTACAGTAACAGTCAAAGGTTTGGACACACCTACTCATTATTTTTACTATTTTCTACATTGTAGAATAATAGTGAATACATCACAACTATAAAATGACACATATGGAATCATGTAACCAAAACAGTGTTAAATCAAAATATATTTTATATTTGAGATTCTTCTAGGTAGCCACCCTTTGCCTCGATGACAGCCTTGCACACTCTTGGCATTCTCTCAACCAGCTTCATGAGGTAGTCACCTGGAATGCATTTCAATTAATAGGTGTGCCTTGTTAAAAGTTAATTTGTGGAATTTCTTTCCTTCTTAATGCGTTTGAGCCAATCAGTTGTGTTGCGACAAGGTAGGGGTGGTATACAGAAGATAGCCCTATTTGGTAAAAGACTAAGTCCATATTTTGGCAAGAACAGCTCAGATAAGCAAAGAGAAACGACAGTTCATCGTTACTTTAAGACATGAAGGTCAGTCAATGCAGAACATTTCAAGAACTTTGAAAGTCGCAAAAACCATCAAGCGCTATGATGAAACTGTCTCTCATGAGAACCGCCACAGGAAAGGAAGACCCAGAGTTACCTCTGCTGCAGAGGATAAGTTAATTAGAGTTACCAGCCTCAGAAATTGCTGCCTAAATAAATGCTTCACAGAGTTCAAGCAACAGACACATCTCAACATCAACTGTTCAGAGGAGACTGAGTGAATCAAGCCTTCATGGTCGAATTGCTGCAAAAATGTGAGTCCAAATTTGATATTTTTGTTTCCAACCTTTGGTTAAATACTTGCCTAGTTAAACACTTGTCGAGTTAAACACTTGTCTACTTAAGTAAAGGTAAAATTAAAAATACAATTTAAAAGATGCAGAGTAGGTTAACGGATGATTTCTGCATGTGTGGTCCCCACCATGAAGCATGGGGGAGGAGGAGTGATTGTGTGGGCATGCTTTGCTGGTGACACCGTCAGTGATTTATTTAGAATTCAATGCACACTTAACCAGCATGGCCACCACAGCATTCTGCAGAAATAAAACATCCCATCTGGTTTGCGCTGAGTGGGACTATAATTTGTTTTTCAACAGGAGAATGGTCCAACATACCTCCAAGCTGTGTAAGGGCTATTTGAGCAAGAAGGAGAGTGA
The DNA here is from genome assembly GCF_002021735.2 of Oncorhynchus kisutch. Classification (NCBI taxonomy): domain Eukaryota; kingdom Metazoa; phylum Chordata; class Actinopteri; order Salmoniformes; family Salmonidae; genus Oncorhynchus; species Oncorhynchus kisutch. Next base: position 51,486,920 of record NC_034193.2, on the reverse strand, counting down.
TGAAGTTCTGCATCAGATGACCTGGCCTCCACAATCACCCCACCTCAACCCAATTGAGATGGTTTGGGATGAGTTGGACCGCAGAGTGAAGGGCAAGCTGCCAACAAGTGCTCAGAATATGTAGGAACTCCTTCGAGACTGTTGGGAAAGCATTCCAGGTGAAGCTGGTTGAGAGAATGCCAAGAGTGTGCAAAGCTGTCATAAAGGCAAAACTTTTTAAAGGCTACTATGAAGAAACAAAAATATTTTTTGATTTTGTTTAAAACTTTTTTGGTTACGACATGATTTCATATGTGTTATTTCATAGTTTTGATGTCTTTTATTATTCTACAAAGTAGAAAATAGTAAAAATAAAGAAAAACTCTGGAATGAGTCGGTGTGTCCAAACTTTTGACTGGTACTGTATGTTCTTACCCCTGGGCAACATGGGCCTGGGAAGCTCACACGGATATTGGTTTCCACACACAGTACCTACTTCACCAATTATATTTCAACTCAATACTTCTTATATGCCCCCCAATTCTTTCTTTTTTTTACATACATGTGCTGTAATTTAAGCTTCAAAATTGCTAAGTTTTATCTCGGCCTTTTGGCGAAATGTGTAGAATTGCAGGATACTTCAGTTAGTACTAAACACGGCTGCTATAGTCTTGACTAGAACCCAACAATGTTCTCATATTACTCCAGTGCTAGCTTATCTACACTGGCTTCCTGTTAAGGCTAGGGCTTAACAGGAAGCCAGTGTTTTACTGCTCTTGCTCCTACCTATCTTTCCGATTTGGTCCTGCCGTACGTACCTACACGTACGCTACGGTCACAAGACGCAGGCCTCCTTATTGTCCCTAGAATGTCTAAGCAAACAGCTGGAGGCAGGGCTTTCTGCTATGGAGCTCCATTTTTATGGAATGATCTGCCTACCCATGTGAGAGACGTAGACTCGGTCTCGACCTTTATCATCTCTTCAGTAGGTCCTATGATTGAGTGTAGTCTGGCCCAGGGGTGTGAAGGTGAACGGAAAGGCACTGGAGTGACGAACCACCCTTGCTGTCTCTGCCTGGCTGGTTCCCCTCTCCACTCTGATTCTCTGCCTCTAACCCTATTACAGAGGCTGAGTCACTGGTGCTCTTCCATGCCGTCCCTAGGAGGGATGCGTCACTTGAGTGGGTTGAGTCACCGACGTGATCTTCCTGTCCGGGTTGGCGCCACCCTCAGGTTCGTGCCATGGGGGAGATCTTTGTGGGCTATACTCGGCCTTGTCTCAGGGTAGTAAATTGGTGGTTTAAGATATCCCTCTAGTGGTGTGGAGGCTGTGCTTTGGCACAGTGGGTGGGGTTATATCCTGCCCGTTTGGCCCTGTCCGGGGGTATCGTCGGACGGGGCCAGTTTTTTGTTTTTTTACGTGTTATTTCTTACACTAGTACCCCAGGTCATCTTAGGTTTCATCACATACAGCCGAGAAGAACTACTGAATATAAGATCAGCGTCAACTCACCACCAGTACGACCAAGAATATGTTTTTTGCGATGCGGATCCTGTGTTCTGCCTTACAACCAGCGCCACGGGATGGTTCCCATGCAGCGACCCAAAAAAACGACTCAGAAAAAGAGGGAAACGAAGCGGTCTTCTGGTCAGACTCCGGAGACAGGCACATCGTGCACCACTCCCTAGCATTCTTCTTGCCAATGTCCAGTCTCTTGACAACAAGGTTGATGAAATCCGAGCAAGGGTAGCATTCCAGAGGGACATCAGAGACTGTAATGTTCTTTGCTTCACGGAAACGTGGCTCACCGGAGAGACGCAATCCGAAGCGGTGCAGCCAGCGGGTTTCTCCACGCATCGCGCGGACAGAAACAAACATCTTTCTGGTAAGAAGAGGGGCGGGGGCGTATGCCTTATGGCCAACGTGACATGGTGTGATGAAAGAAACATACAGGAACTCAAATCCTTCTGTTCACCTGATTTAGAATTCCTCACAATCAAATGTAGACCATTTGATCTACCATTATCTACCAAGAGAATTCTCTTCGATTATAATCACAGCCGTATATATCCCCCCCCAAGCAGACACATCGATGGCTCTGAACGAACTTTATTTAACTCTCTGCAAACTGGAAACGATTTATCCGGAGGCTGCATTCATTGTAGCTGGGGATTTTAACAAGGCTAATCTGAAAACAAGACTCCCTAAATTTTATCAGCATATCGATTGCGCAACCAGGGGTGGAAAGACCCTGGATCATTGTTACTCTAACTTCCGCGACGCATATAAGGCCCTGCCCCGCCCCCCTTTCGGAAAAGCTGACCACGACTCCATTTTGTTGATCCCTGCCTACAGACAGAAACTAAAACAAGAAGCTCCCACGCTGAGGTCTGTCCAACGCTGGTCCGACCAAGCTGACTCCACACTCCAAGACTGCTTCCATCACGTGGACTGGGAGATGTTTCGTATTGCGTCAGCCAACAACATTGACGAATACGCTGATTCGGTGTGCGAGTTCATTAGAACGTGCGTTGAAGATGTCGTTCCCATAGCAACGATTAAAACATTCCCCAACCAGAAACCGTGGATTGATGGCAGCATTCGTGTGGAACTGAAGGCGCGAACCACTGCTTTTAATCAGGGCAAGGTGTCTGGTAACATGACTGAATACAAACAGCGCAGCTATTCCCTCCGCAAGGCTATCAAACAAGCTAAGCGCCAGTACAGAGACAAAGTAGAATCTCAATTCAACGGCTCAGACACAAGAGGCATGTGGCAGGGTCTACAGTCAATCACGGACTACAGGAAGAAACCCAGCCCAGTCACGGACCAGGATGTCTTGCTCCCAGGCAGACTAAACAACTTTTTTGCCCGCTTTGAGGACAATACAGTGCCACTGACACGGCCTGCAACGAAAACATGCGGTCTCTCCTTCACTGCAGCCGAAGTGAGTAAGACATTTAAACGTGTTAACCCTCGCAAGGCTGCAGGCCCAGACGGCATCCCCAGCCGCGCCCTCAGAGCATGCGCAGACCAGCTGGCCGGTGTGTTTACGGACATATTCAACCAATCCCTATACCAGTCTGCTGTTCCCACATGCTTCAAGAGGGCCACCATTGTTCCTGTTCCCAAGAAAGCTAAGGTAACTGAGCTAAACGACTACCGCCCCGTAGCACTCACATCCGTCATCATGAAGTGCTTTGAGAGACTAGTCAAGGACCATATCACCTCCACCCTACCTGACACCCTTGACCCACTCCAATTTGCTTACCGCCCAAATAGGTCCACAGAAGATGCAATCTCAACCACACTGCACACTGCCCTAACCCATCTGGACAAGAGGAATACCTATGTGAGAATGCTGTTCATCGACTACAGCTCGGCATTCAACACCATAGTACCCTCCAAGCTCGTCATCAAGCTCGAGACCCTGGGTCTCGACCCCGCCCTGTGCAACTGGGTACTGGACTTCCTGACGGGCCGCCCCCAGGTGGTGAGGGTAGGCAACAACATCTCCTCCCCGCTGATCCTCAACACTGGGGCCCCACAAGGGTGCGTTCTGAGCCCTCTCCTGTACTCCCTGTTCACCCACGACTGCGTGGCCACGCACGCCTCCAACTCAATCATCAAGTTTGCGGACGACACAACAGTGGTAGGCTTGATTACCAACAACGACGAGACGGCCTACAGGGAGGAGGTGAGGGCCCTCGGAGTGTGGTGTCAGGAAAATAACCTCACACTCAACGTCAACAAAACTAAGGAGATGATTGTGGACTTCAGGAAACAGCAGAGGGAACACCCCCCCATCCACATCGATGGAACAGTAGTGGAGAGGGTAGCAAGTTTTAAGTTCCTCGGCATACACATCACAGACAAACTGAATTGGTCCACTCACACAGACAGCATCGTGAAGAAGGCGCAGCAGCGCCTCTTCAACCTCAGGAGGCTGAAGAAATTCGGCTTGTCACCAAAAGCACTCACAAACTTCTACAGATGCACAATCGAGAGCATCCTGGCGGGCTGTATCACCGCCTGGTATGGCAACTGCACCGCCCTCAACCGTAAGGCTCTCCAGAGGGTAGTGAGGTCTGCACAACGCATCACCGGGGGCAAACTACCTGCCCTCCAGGACACCTACACCACCCGATGCTACAGGAAGGCCATAAAGATCATCAAGGACATCAACCACCCGAGCCACTGCCTGTTCACCCCGCTGTCATCCAGAAGGCGAGGTCAGTACAGGTGCATCAAAGCTGGGACCGAGAGACTGAAAAACAGCTTCTATCTCAAGGCCATCAGACTGTTAAACAGCCACCACTAACATTGAGTGGCTACTGCCAACACACTGTCAATGCCACTGACTCTACTCCAGCCACTTTAATCATGGGAATTGATGGGAAATGATGTAAATATATCACTAGCCACTTTAAACAATGCTACCTTATATAATGTTACTTACCCTACATTATTCATCTCATATGCATACGTAGATACTGTACTCTATATCATCGACTGCATCCTTATGTAATACATGTATCACTAGCCACTTTAACTATGCCACTTGGTTTACATACTCATCTCATATGTATATACTGTACTCGATATCATCTACTGTATCTTGCCTATGCTGCTCTGTACCATCACTCATTCATATATCCTTATGTACATATTCTTTATCCCCTTACACTGTGTATAAGACAGTAGGTTTTTTTGGAATTGTTAGTTAGATTACTTGTTCGTTATTACTGCATTGTTGGAACTAGAAGCACAAGCATTTCGCTACACTCGCATTAACATCTGCTAACCATGTGTATGTGACAAATAAATTTGATTTGATTTGATTTGATTTGAGTGTCTCCCGACCCCTCTTGTATCAGCCTCCAGTAATTATGCTGCAATAGTTTACGTGTCGGGGGGCTAGGGTCAGTTTGTTATATCTGGAGTATTTCTCCTGTCTTATCCTGTGTGAATTTAAGTGTGCTCCCTCTAATTCTCTCTCTCTCTCTTTCTCTTCTCTCTGAGGACATGAGCCCTAGGACCATGCCTCAGGACTACCTGGCCCGATGACCCTTGCTGTCACCCAGTCCACCTGGTCGTGATACTGCTCCAGTTTCAACTGTTCTGCCTGCTATGGAACCCTGACCTGTTCACCGGACGTGCTACATTTTTTATTTTATTTTACCTTTATTTAACTAGGCAAGTCAGTTAATAACAAATTCTTATTTTCAATGACGGCCTAGGAACAGTGGGTTAACTTCCTGTTCAGGGGCAGAACGACAGATTTGTACCTTGTCAGCTCGGGGATTTGAACTTGCAACCTTCCGGTTACTAGTCCAACGCTCTAACCACTAGGCTACCCTGCCACCACATTGTCCCGGACCTGCTGTTTTCGACTCTCTCTCTCTACCGCACCTGCTGTCTCTAACTCTGAATGATTCGCTATGAAAAGCTGACCTGTTGCACCCTCTACAACCCCTGTGATTATTATTATTTGACCCTGCTGGTCATCTATGAACGTTTGAACATCTTGGCCATGTTCTGTTCTAATCTCCACCCGACACAGCCAGAAGAGGACTGTCCACCCCTCAGAGCCTGGTTCCTCTCTAAGTTTCTTCCTAGGTTCCTGCCTTCCTAGGGAGTTTTTCCATGCTTCTACATCTGCATTGCTTGCTGTTTGGGGTTTTAGGCTGGGTTTCTGTACAGCACTTTGTGACATCAGCTGATGTAAAAAGGGCTTTATAAATACATTTGATTGATATTAGCTTTAAAGCTGCAACAACAAAAACATCTCCCTGCCCCATAACTGAATGTGCAGAATTGCCGGAAATTAGCTTGAAAACTGCTAAATGTATTTTCCGATGACAAGACATGGGCCTTTAAAATGTTCCTTCCCAGGGCCGAGATTTGATTCATCCGGCCATGCACTGCCAGTCATAGTACTCCATGTATGCTATTTTTATCTCACTCGAGTTGTGTTCTGATTATGAGGGGGTCCCTGGTGAATTTGTTATCACAAAAGGGGTCCCAGGCCCCCAAAAGTTTGAGAACTAAATGTTCTAGCTATTTTAGGGTCTAACATTGCACCATTTAGGACTTAGGCTTATTTGGTTGGGTTTCAAATAAAACAAAGAATGTTATTTGACATTTTCTCCAAAAATGCTTATTATAAGACGTTATTATAGCAATAGTGTTATAGCAATAGTGTGGAAAGTTTTACAAAAACGCATTGTTGCTACTCTGCAACCCCAACGATAGGGGGCAGCACTACGTCATTAGGAAGTCGACCCTACAGAAAATACGAGAAGCCAGGTCTCATCCGGGATTTTGATTGGTGCCCTCTTTACAACACGTTTGCAAGGTCAGCCAATCGTATATCTCAAACACAATTCTATGCCAAGTGTTGCTGGGTATACAACATAAAAACAACTGAATTTAAAACCCACATCAACTAGCAGCTTCAACGGCAGACACGGTCAGTGATTTTCCTTTGGATACGCAAAAGGTAGACAGCTAACGTATGACATTATGGAGCAGCTCTTTTAAGTCGACGATAAATGATTTTACCTACTGCAATATAGCTGGCTTTGTTGTTGTCGTGCATTTTCCCGTCGCTTGGGACTTGGGCTGCCAAGTGACAACAATCGAGGTAGCCTTCAACTTTGTGATAACTGCAAAGCTAATGACAATATACAAATTATCCCTGAAATATACATTATATATAGAGTGCATCAACTTTAAGCTGTACTTAACTCTTGTTGTTTCAATGCTTACCATTTTTACCGTGTAATATCTCGTCATTGATTTCTGCACAACGATGCGGTCATTGTTTTGCCTGCGTAGTGGTGCGTCGTCGCAGCAGGAGCTTGCGATTAACTGACAGAAGTGATTTGCTTTGCTGCTTTCCAAAAACATTTTGTAGACCGATTTGTATTTAGTCTGGAGATTATCAATGCATGAATTAGGTCAGGGGTGGGGTGGGGGGCTTGTCTGGACATGTTGACGTGCCAATGAAATTAATGCACATCCAAAATTAATTGAAACGTTATTTTATCATTTTAGGTGTCTGCATAATTTTTTTTTTATTCGCACGCATTTCCGCTGCTCCAAATCCACTTTTTAAAACAATGGCAACTGACTGCGAGGCATGGCTGAACGCTAACCCCCTTGGTAAGTTATCTTTACCAGTCTAGTCTGTCTGGACTTTTGATGCGGAAGTAGCTCAGTGATTACTGGTGACTCTAACTTGCAGTGACTGCAGCGGTTTCTGTAACCACTGATCATGATTTGTATTCTGCTGGCCTTACATTTTATATAGCCAAGAATAACATAGTGTGTGTATTTAATTTAATGCATTATCACTTTAAAGCTATGTTTATAAGACAATTAGTGCATTGTGAACATCAAATGACCTTATATTTCATGAGAGGTTATGGATAACATCTGCAAATAGAGTTTGTTCTGGTAAATCAGTCAAACTGCCTTCTTACCTTGTCTTCCACCACCTCTTTCACTCCCTGCCAACAGACGCAGACGATCTGAGTGACTCTTTCCTATCGGGCGAAGAGGAGAACGGCATTATCACCAAAAACATCAAGAACGAAATAAATGGCAACTGGATTTCAGCACCTAACAGTATCCACGAGGCCCGTCTCAAAGCCAAAGCGAAGAGGCGGCTGAGGAAGACTTCTTCTAGAGACTCTGGGAGAGGGGACTCGTTTAGTGAGAACGGGGACCCCTCCCGGGGTACTAATGGCACCGCACCCCCCACCAGCCCCAAGAGCAAACTGCTGGACAGGAAGTCTCGGGCAGGGAAGGGAAGAGGACTTCCAAAGAAAGGTATGGGGAGTTATGGCGATGTTAAAAACATATATCATGTTAAATGGAAGGTAAGAGAAGAGGACTGTCAGAGAAAGGAATGGGGGAGTGACTATTTATGTGGTTATGTAATGAAGTGTTGTTAACAGGCCTACTTGTGATAACGTGATGTCACGGCTAGGGAAGGTAAGGCCATTGAAGCCTACCAAAGACCAGTAATGGGACGTTAACATTTATAGAGCAACAAGTTAGTCTGTTAGTGTTTTGAGCAAAAATATGCTTCAAGGAATAGCCCATCATTGCCTACATAGTTACAATGTTGTGTGTCCTAGTCTTGCGTGACCAGAGATCACACCATATTCTTGTTGGCTGGAATCAAGGCTACTCATGATCTAGTCCCCAAGAGATCTCTCTCTGTCCCTGCCTCTCCAACTGCCAGCCGAGTAGTAAACCGATTAGCGTGTAAAAAAAAAAAATGGCCAGGTGAGGCTGATCCACTCACTTATATTAACACAACTCTTATCTCCTTTTGGCATCTACTAGACTTTTGACCTAGACCTATGACCTTGAAGGTGACTGACTTTGTTGATGATTTGTGGGTGATGCATGATCCTTCCTAGAGTCAAAAATAAAGGAAAAAAATATTGAAATCAGATTACTAATAGAGGCTCCATAATTCAGCCCATTATAATATCTAACCATTATAATATCTAACCATTATAATATCTAACCATTATAATATCTAACCATTATAATATCTAACCATTATAATATCTAACCAATGGCTCTTTGTCTAACCGGGTTGGATAACTGAAACAAACACCTGTCCAAAGACATGCAAACTAGGCAATAACAATAAAGTAACCTAGATGACAAGAGCATGGCGGTTTGTTGTAGATGACATCACTTCCCCTTCCCATGGTGGCCAACAGCTCCAACTAGCCTGGCTTGTTTACCAATGACATGATTGACTCCTTTTAAATCTTATAGTTGCATGCATATTAATCTTCAAGGTGATAAGCTATTTACTACTTTGTAATCACCTTATACATAACTGCTGAATTGTCATGCATGTACTACTGGAGAGGAAGCTGCTTCTCAGCAGAGTCAAAGTGTGTGTCCCAAATGGTACCCTATTCTATATATCGTGCACTACTTTTAGCCAGATCCCTATGGGCCCCGGTCAAAAGTATTGCACTACATAGGGAATAGGGTGTCATTTGGGCTGTAGTCAGAGCAGCTTGCCATACCCCCAGCTGTCTGTCCTCTGATCCCATATTGACAGTGACTTTCAGAGTAAGAGTGCTGATAAAGGATCAGTTTAGCCTTTTTAGATCTTAATGGATATGATTATGTGGAAAGGTGGGAATCTGATCCCAGATCAGTACTCATGCTCTGAGACACCTTTTGAACTGGTTGGTTCAGTTCTTATCTGATAAAATGAAACCGCAGTATCTTTCTTGGCCTTTGATGTCAGTCCCCATTGCCAAAATAACATCTTGCAGAAGCACAGTACAGTTAGTTCAGAAGTACAGTTAGTTATTTTCTGATAGGAAAGAGCCGTATTGTCTTGGCACAGACGTATTTGAGTTATGTAACCAAAGAACGGTGCCATGATGACAATGTAAATGCCTGAGCTTCTGTCCCAAATGGCAACCTATTCACTATAGTAAAGGGAGTAGGGTGCCGTTTGGAACAGTCTAGGTCCCGCTGTGGTTTAGGGGCTCCTGTAAAAGTTAGTGGTGTAAGGTTTTGGAAGCGTAACAGAAACTATTCTATGGGTGGAATCTCTCAGGGCAACAAGGGTAATACGTACATCATGTTCCGGAATCAGCCACGGCACAGACAACATTCTAAAGGGGCAGAGCTATATACAGGCGAAATGTAACACACACACACACACTGGGTGGGACTTATAGGAGGGTGGGGGGTTTAAAACATGTAGGCCTAGACAAGCTGAGCTGCTTTGGAAATGGCTCTCTTCTTAAATAGACTGGCAATCTGTTTCTACAGAGCCACCAACCGATGTGGCTTTGTGTAACACTTACTTACTAATGAGGAATGACCCCTTTTTTAAAATATGTGGTCTGTCACCAGTTGAGCCTTTAAAGTGCTATCCTTTCTGACAACACACACTATATAGGAAGTGTCATATCGCGTAAGGGGGTATTGTTGTGCTCCCCTTATCTGTACCCCTGTATAGTTAGGCCAGTTCCTGTTTGTAATGTTTCATATTGGCTTCCGCAATCAGTAGTCTCTGTCTGCCTGTGGTATTTTGTGACGTATGTTCTCTGTCTTTCTGGAGAAGGTGGTTTTCAGTGTTTCACTTCAGTTGTATTGGAGACATCCTGTCTCAAGCACAGAACGCTGCTGTGTGTGTGTGCCGTGCTGTATATTGTACTGTTGATCTTCTTTCCTTTGTCAGCACAGTGTTTGTGTGCCGTTCAAATGTAGGCTGCATTGTAATGTCAACCAGCTGCAAGTGACCACATATCGGCTACTGGATAGTAGTATGGTTTTTGGAAGCTCTGGGGTGACTCAGATCCAGGATCAGCTTGCATCAGCTTAAATCCTAACCTTAATCCTAAGAGGGTGAAATGCGAAACTGACCCTAAAACCAATGTCTAGGGATGACTTTACCTTAATCTGAGCAATGCATCAATAGTAGCAACCTTTTTATAACTCACATTGCTGAAGAAAGGAGCATTCTGTGGCTATTTTTATACTGAACAAATATATAAACAACGATTTTTATGGAGTTACAGTTCAATTGAAATAAATCATTAGGCCCTAATCTATGGATTTTACATGACTGGGCAGGGGTGCAGCCATGGGTGGGCCTGGGAGGGCATAGGCCCACTGGCTTGGCCTGGCTTCTCAGTGAATCAGAATGCATTTTCCCCACAAAAAATACTTTATTACAGACAAATACTACTCAGTTTCATCAGCTGTCCGGGTGGCTGGTCTCAGATGATCCTTTAGGTGAAGAATCTGGATGTGGAGCTCCTGGGTTGGCGAAGGGTTACACGTTGTGAGGCCTGTTGGACGTACTGACAAATTCTCTAAAATGACATTGGGAGGCGGTTTATGGTAGAGAAATGAACATTTAATTCTTTGGCAAGAGTTCTGGTGGACATTTTTGCAGTGAGCTTTCCAATTGCACGCTCCCTCAACCTGAGACGTCTGTAACATTCTGTGTGACACAACTGCACATTTTAGAGTGGATTTTTATTGTCCCCAGTACAAGGTGCATCTGTGTAATGGTCATGCTGCTTAATCAGCTTCTTGTTACGCCACAACTGTCAGGTGGCTGGATTATATTGGCAAAGGAGAAATGCTCACCTCATAGGGATAGAAGCAAATTTGTGCACACAATTTGGGAGAATACGCTTTTTGTGCGTATGGTAAACATGGGACCAACACTTTGCATGTAGCTTTTTATATTTCTGTTCAGTATATGTGGCGATTTCTATACTTCCTGTTAAGTTTTGTCTTTGCAGTTGAAAATACAACATTTTGGGCAATGTAAAAGACACTTCAGTGGTTTAGATGGTACAATGATTCTCTACACTATACTTGTTTTGCCGCAAACTATTTTAGCAACCAGGAAATGGCGGCGCGATTTCTGCATATTGCATCTTTTAAATCGCACTGCCAGATATTTTTTTAACGTTTTGCTACATACAGATTTAAACTATTTTGCACCATGAAACTGTTTCTGTTTTGAAAACATCACAGGCATTGTCTTTGTTCTTTGTCAGGTGGGGCGGGGGGCAAAGGGGTGTGGGGCCCACCTGGAGAAGTGTACGATCTGGAGGAGGTCGACGTCAAAGACCCCAACTATGACGAAGCTCAGGTATTGGACCATTTTTAAATTGGACCATTGACCGTCTGCGTTAGGGTCCTAACCATATTGTACCTGAGTTTTACCTGCTCATGAGAACTCGGGGCCTTAAGTAAACTATACACGTTTTTTGGTATCCAGTCTTGATCGGCTTCATTGTCTACAGGAGAACTGTGTGTATGAGACGGTGGTTCCTCCGCTGGAGGAGGGGGCCTTTGAGAAGACGCTCACTCCCATCGTGCAGGAGTACTTTGAACACGGCGACACCAATGAAGTAGCGGTAGGTTAATTTCAACTGAGTTTTCTGTAGGGCTAACTAGTGGTTTTAATGTCCTAAACACTGGTGGACCTGCTTCTGCCTTTTTATCTGACAGTAGACAAGAGTTAATTCTGAAGGATGTAGCTATGTTCTCTGATTTGACCCTATGAGCCCACTCCCTCTTCTTGGCCAATACTCTCTCTCTCTCTCTCTCTCTCTCTCTCCATGACCGACTCTTTATTCCATCTGACCAAAACCCATCCCCTCTCTCCCCTCCGTAGGAGCTCCTGGGTGAACTCAACCTAGGCTCCATGTCTAGCGGGGTTCCCATGCTGGCTGTGAGCCTGGCCCTGGAGGCAAAGGCCAGCCACAGAGAGCTAACGTCCAGGCTGTTGACGGACCTGTGTGGCCGCGTGCTGAGCCGTAGCGACGTGGAGAGCTCATTTGACAAGTTACTAAGGGAGCTGCCTGACCTGGTGTTGGACACACCTGGAGCCCCTCAGGTAGTGTGTGTGATATCGCGCCGTCTAAGAATAGAAGTGTTTGTTTGTATCTGTGAAAATGTCTAATTGACCGTGGAGGCCAATGTGTTGGACCGTGTGCCCTTGTGAATGTTTGAGTGACTTAGCAGGCACACTGCAGTGTGTATATGTGATGTCTTTTATGCAGGTGATGTGCTTCTGTGTTCTGTTCTGCATGCAAACTGGACCAGTCTCTCAGAACAGAACACATATATGTTCTGTTTGGAAATTCTATATGCGGGTCATAAAATAAGAGCCTTACAGTTAAAATAGCCATCTGACTGTTCCGATCTACTGTAAAGTCAGACGCACTGTTCAAACATGGTATTTATTAGGGATCCCCATTAGCTGTTGCCAAGGCAGCAGCTACTCTTCCTGGGGTCCAAACACATTAAGGCACTTACATCACATATAATACAATACATCATACAACATTATTATACCACTACACATCTACAATACAACATGTATAATACCACAATATTACACCACTACAATACAACATGTATAATACCACCATACAACAATATTATACCACTACACATCTACAATACAACATGTATAATACCACCATACAATAATATTACACCACTACACATCTACAATACAACATGTATAATACCACAATACAACAATATTACACCACTACAATACAACATGTATAATACCACAATATTACACCACTACAATACAACATGTATAATACCATCATACAACAATATTACACCACTACAATACAACATGTATAATACCATCATACAACAATATTACACCACTACAATACAACATGTATAATACCACAATATTACACCACTACAATACAACATGTATAATACCACCATACAATAATATTACACCACTACAATACAACATGTATAATACCACAATATTACACCACTACAATACAACATGTATAATACCACCATACAATAATATTACACCACTACAATACAACATGTATAATACCACTATACAACAATATTACACCACTACAATACAACATGTATAATACCATCATACAACAATATTACACCACTACAATACAACATGTATAATACCATCATACAACAATATTACACCACTACAATACAACATGTATAATACCATCATACAACAATATTACACCACTACAATACAACATGTATAATACCACCATACAACAATATTACACCACTACAATACAACATGTATAATACCACCATACAACAATATTACACCACTACAATACAACATGTATAATACCACCATACAACAATATTACACCACTACACATCTACAATACAACATGTATAATACCACCATACAACAATATTACACCACTACAATACAACATGTATAATACCATCATACAATAATATTACACCACTACAATACAACATGTATAATACCATCATACAACAATATTACACCACTACAATACAACATGTATAATACCACCATACAACAATATTACACCACTACAATACAACATGTATAATACCACCATACAACAATATTACACCACTACAATACAACATGTATAATACCACCATACAATAATATTACACCACTACAATACAACATGTATAATACCACTATACAACAATATTACACCACTACACATCTACAATACAACATGTATAATACCACCACACAACAATATTACACCACTACACGTATAATACAACAACATTACACCACTACACATCTACAATACAACATGTATAATACCACCATACAATAATATTACACCACTACAATACAACATGTATAATACCACTATACAACAATATTACACCACTACACATCTACAATACAACATGTATAATACCACCACACAACAATATTACACCACTACACGTATAATACAACAACATTACACCACTACACATCTACAATACAACATGTATAATACCACCATACAATAATATTACACCACTACAATACAACATGTATAATACCACCATACAACAATATTACACCACTACAATACAACATGTATAATACCACCATACAATAATATTACACCACTACACATCTACAATACAACATGTATAATACCACCATACAATAATATTACACCACTACAATACAACATGTATAATACCACAATATTACACCACTACAATACAACATGTATAATACCACAATATTACACCACTACAATACAACATGTATAATACCACCATACCACAATATTACACCACTACAATACAACTACAATACAACATGTATAATACCACAATATTACACCACTACAATACAACATGTATAATACCATCATACAACAATATTACACCACTACAATACAACATGTATAACACCACCATACAACAATATTACACCACTACAATACAACATGTATAATACCACCATACAACAATATTACACCACTACACATCTACAATACAACATGTATAATACCACCATACAACAATATTACACCACTACAATACAACATGTATAATACCACCATACAACAATATTACACCACTACAATACAACATGTATAATACCACCATACAATAATATTACACCACTACAATACAACATGTATAATACCACCATACAACAATATTACACCACTACACATCTACAATACAACATGTATAATACCACAATATTACACCACTACACATCTACAATACAACATGTATAATACCACCATACAACAATATTACACCACTACACATCTACAATACAACATGTATAATACCACCATACAACAATATTATACCACTACAATACAACATGTATAATACCACAATATTACACCACTACAATACAACATGTATAATACCACCATACAACAATATTACACCACTACAATACAACATGTATAATACCACCATACAACAATATTACACCACTACACATCTACAATACAACATGTATAATACCACAATATTACACCACTACAATACAACATGTATAATACCACCATACAACAATATTACACCACTACAATACAACATGTATAATACCATCATACAACAGTATTACACCACTACACATCTACAATACAACATGTATAATACCACCATACAACAATATTACACCACTACACATCTACAATACAACATGTATAATACCACAATATTACACCACTACAATACAACATGTATAATACCACCATACAACAATATTACACCACTACAATACAACATGTATAATACCATCATACAACAATATTACACCACTACACATCTACAATACAACATGTATAATACCACCATGCAATAATATTACACCACTACAATACAACATGTATAATACCACAATATTACACCACTACACATCTACAATACATGTATAATACCACCATACAACAATATTACACCACTACAATACAACATGTATAATACCACCATACAACAATATTACACCACTACACATCTACAATACAACATGTATAATACCACCATTCAATAATATTACACCACTACAATACAACATGTATAATACCACAATATTACACCACTACACATCTACAATACAACATGTATAATACCACCATACAACAATATTACACCACTACAATACAACATGTATAATACCACCATACAACAATATTACACCACTACAATACAACATGTATAATACCACCATACAATAATATTACACCACTACAATACAACATGTATAATACCACCATACAACAATATTACACCACTACAATACAACATGTATAATACCATCATACAATAATATTACACCACTACAATACAACATGTATAATACCACCATACAATAATATTACACCACTACAATACAACATGTATAATACCACCATACAACAATATTACACCACTACAATACAACATGTATAATACCACAATATTACACCACTACAATACAACATGTATAATACCACAATATTACACCACTACAATACAACATGTATAATACCACCATACAACAATATTACACCACTACAATACAACATGAATAATACCACCATGCAATAATATTACACCACTACAATACAACATGTATAATACCACCATACAACAATATTACACCACTACACATCTACAATACAACATGTATAATACCACAATATTACACCACTACACATCTACAATACAACATGTATAATACCACCATACAACAATATTACACCACTACACATCTACAATACAACATGTATAATACCACCATACAACAATATTATACCACTACAATACAACATGTATAATACCACAATATTACACCACTACAATACAACATGTATAATACCACCATACAACAATATTACACCACTACAATACAACATGTATAATACCACCATACAACAATATTACACCACTACACATCTACAATACAACATGTATAATACCACCATACAACAATATTACACCACTACAATACAACATGTATAATACCATCATACAACAATATTACACCACTACACATCTACAATACAACTAGTATAATACCACCATACAACAATATTACATGTCCACCTGGCCATGCTGCTGTTCCAGTTTCAACTGACCTGAGTCCTAGGACCAGGCCCCAGGACTACCTGACATGATGACTCCTTGCTGTCCCCAGTCTACCTGGCCATGCTGCTGCTCCAGTTTCAACTTCCACCTGACTGTGCTGCTGCTCTAGTTTCAACTGTTCTGCCTTATTATTCGACCATGCTGGTCATTTATGAACATTGAACATCTTGGCCATGTTCTGTTATAATCTCCACCCGGCACAGCCAGAAGAGGACTGGCCACCCCACATAGCCTGGTTCCTCTCTAGGTTTCTTCCTAGGTATTGGCCTTTCTAGGGAGTTTTTCCTAGCCACCGTGCTTCTACACCTGCATTGCTTGCTGTTTGGGGTTTTAGGCTGGGTTTCTGTACAGCACTTTGAGATATCAGCTGATGTACGAAGGGCTATATAAATAAATTTGATTTGATATTACACCACTACAATACATGTATAATACCACCATACAATAATATTACACCACTACAATACAACATGTATAATACCACAATATTACACCACTACAATACAACATGTATAATACCACCATACAATAATATTACACCACTACAATACAACATGTATAATACCACAATATTACACCACTACAATACAACATGTATAATACCACCATACAACAATATTACACCACTACAATACAACATGTGTAATACCACCATACAACAATATTACACCACTACAATACAACATGTGTAATACCACCATACAACAATATTACACCACTACATTACAACATGTATAATACCACAATATTACACCACTACAATACAACATGTATAATACCACAATATTACACCACTACAATACAACATGTATAATACCACAATATTACACCACTACAATACAACATGTATAATACCACCATACAACAATATTACACCACTACATACAACATGTATAATACCACAATATTACACCACTACAATACAACATGTATAATACCACCATACAACAATATTACACCACTACAATACAACATGTATAATACCACCATACAACAATATTACACCACTACAATACAACATGTATAATACCACCATACAACAATATTACACCACTACAATACAACATGTATAATACCACCATACAACAATATTACACCACTACAATACAACATGTATAATACCACAATATTACACCACTACACATCTACAATACAACATGTATAATACCACAATATTACACCACTACAATACAACATGTATAATACCACAATATTACACCACTACAATACAACATGTATAATACCACCATACAACAATATTACACCACTACACATCTACAATACAACATGTATAATACCACCATACAATAATATTACACCACTACAATACAACATGTATAATACCACCATACAACAATATTACACACTACAATACAACATGTATAATACCACAATATTACACCACTACAATACAACATGTATAATACCACAATATTACACCACTACAATACAACATGTATAATACCACAATATTACACCCTACAATACAACATGTATAATACCCACCATACAACAATATTACACCACTACACATCTACAATACAACATGTATAATACCACAATATACACCACTACAATACAACATGTATAATACCACCATACAACAATATTACACCACTACAATACAACATGTATAATACCACCATACAACAATATTACACCACTACACATCTACAATACAAACATGTATAATACCACCATACAACAATATTACACCACTACAATACAACATGTATAATACCACCATACAACAATATTACACCACTACACCACTACAATACAACATGTATAATACCACCATACAATAATATTACACCACTACAATACAACATGTATAATACCACCATACAATAATATTACACCACTACAATACAACATGTATAATACAACAATATTACACTACTACACATCTACAATACAACATGTGTAATACAACAATACAACATGTATAATACCACCATACAACAATATGCGTTGGTCTGTACCTTTCTCTTCACAGTCCCCGCTGTTCCAAAAGGTGTATTTTTACCAGTTTTTTAATATTTTTTGGTCTGATTCTACTGCTTAGATCAGTTACCTGATGTGGAATAGAGATCAAATCAAATGTATTTATATAGCCCTTCGTACATCAGCTGATATCTCAAAGTGCTGTACAGAAACCCCAGCCTAAAACCCCAAACAGCAAGCAATGCAGGTGTAGAAGCACGGTTGGCTAGGGGAAAAACTCCCTAGAAAGGCCAAAACCTAGGAAGAAACCTAGAGAGGAACCAGACTATAATGGGTGGCCAGTCCTCTTCTGGCTGTGCCGGGTGGAGATTATAACAGAACATGGCCAAGATGTTCATAAATCACCAGCATGGTCAAATAATAATAATCACAGTAGTTGTCTAGGGTGCAGCAAGTCAGCACCTCAGGAGTAAATGTCAGTTGGCTTTTCATAGCCAATCCTTCAGAGTATCTCTACCACTCCTGCTGTCTCTAGAGAGTTGAAAGCAGCAGGTCTGGGACAGGTAGCACGTCCGGTGAACAGGTCAGGATTCCATAGCCGCATACAGAACAGTTGAAACTGGAGCAGCAGCACGGCCAGGTGGACTGGGGACAGCAAGGAGTCATTATGCCAGGTAGTCCTGAGGCATGGTCCTTGGGCTCAGGTCCTCCGAGAGAAAGAGAGCATTAGAGAGAGCATACTTAAATTCACACAGAACACCAGATAAGACAGGAGAAGTACTCCAGATATAACAAACTGACCCTAGCCCCCCGACACATAAACTACTGCAGCATAAATACTGGAGGCTGAGACAGGAGGGGTCGAGACACTGGCCCCGTCCGATGATACCCCCGAACAGGTCCAAACAGGCAGGATATAACCCCACCCACTTTGCCAAAGCACAGCCCACACACCACTAGAGGGATATTTTCAACCACCAACTTACCATCCTGAGACGAGGCCGAGTATAGCCCACAAAGATCTCCGCCACGGCACAACCCAAGGGGGGTTGATCACGTCAGTGACTCAAGTGACGCACCCCTCCTGGGGACGGCATGAAAGAGCACCAGTAAGCCAATAAAAGTAACAAAAAATAGCGAGGCTATATACAGGGGGTACCGGTTAGTCGAGGTATTATGTACATGTAGGTAGTTATTAAAGTGACTGCATAGACAATAACAGAGTAGCAGCAGTGTAAAATGTCTTGTGGGGTATGCATTAGAGGTCGACCGGTTATTGGAGGACCAAAAAAAATCCGATACCAGTTAATCAGCCAACTATTTTTTTTCATTTAATAATATTTACAACAATCCTGAATGAACAATGAACCCTTTTATTTGAACTTAATACGTAAATAAAATCTATTTAGTCTCAAATAAATAATAAAACGTTTTAAATAATGCAAAAGTGTTGGAGAAGAAAGTAAAAGTGCAATATGTGCCATGTAAAAAAGCGACCGTTTAAGTTCCTTGCTCAGAACATGAGAACATATGAAAGCTGGAGGTTCAATATTCCCAGTTAAGAACTTTTAGGTGTAGTTATTATCGGAATTATGACGCGTTGACTATTTCCCTCTATACCATTTGTATTTCATAGACCTTTGACTATTGTATGTTCTAATAGGCACTTTAGTATTGCCAGCCTAATCTCAGGAGTGGATAGGCTTGAAGTGATAAACAGCGCTGTGCATCAAGCATTGCTAAGAGCTGCTGGCAAACGCAGTAAAGTGCTGTTTGAATGAATGCTTATGAGCCTGCTGCTACCTACCACTGCCTCAGTCAGACTGCTCTATCGAATTATAGACTTAATTATAATAAACACGCAGAACTACGAGCCATTGGTCATTAATGTGGTCAAATCCAGAAACTATCATTTTGAAAAATAAATGTTTATTCTTTCAATGAAATATGGAACCGTTCCGTATTTTATCGTAAGGGTGGCAACCCTAAGTCTAAATATTGCTGTTAAATTGCACAAACTTCAATGTTATGTCATAATTAGGTAAAATTCTGGCAAATCAGTTCGCATCGAGCCAGGCGGCCCAAACTGTTGCATATACCCTGACTCTGCTTGCACTGAACGCAAGAGAAGTGACACAATTTTCCCTAGTTAATATTGCCTGTTAACATGAATTTCTTAACTAAATATGCAGGTTTAAAAAATATACTACTGTGTATTGCTTTTAAGAAAGGCATTGATAGTTAGGTACAATTATGCTTTTTCCACGAATGCACTTTTGTTAAATCATCACCCGTTTGGCGAAGTTGAAGTAGGCTGTGATTCGATGATGCATTTACAGGAACCGCATTGATTATATACAACGCAGGACAAGCTAGTTAACTACACATGGTTGATGATATTACTAAGTTAACTAGTGATTCTGTGAAGATTGATTTGTTTTTTTATAAGATACGTTTAATGCTAGCTAGCAACAACTTGGCTCCTTGCAGCCACAAGGTCCTTTTGACACTGCACTCGAGTAACAGGTGGTCAGCCTTCCATGCAGTTTCCTTGTGAATTGCAATGTAATCGGCGTCTAAAAGGCGGATTACCGATTGTTATAACTTGAAAATCGGCCCTGATTACTCGGTCGACCTCTAGTATGCATGGCTGGTCCGAGCTGTGTGCTAGTAGTTTTTAAACGGACACCTTGGTACATTCAGCTTGTCAACACTTCTTACAAAAACAAGTAGTGATGAAGTCAAACTTTCTTCCACTTTGAGCCATGAGATTGACATGCATGTTATTAATATTAGCTCTCTGTGTACATTTAAGGGCCAACCGTGCTGCCCTGTTCTGAGCCAGCCGTGCTGCCCTGTCTGAGCCAGCCGTGCTGCCCTGTTCTGAGCCAGCCGTGCTGCCCTGTTCTGAGCCAGCCGTGCTGCCCTGTTCTGAGCAATTGTCATTTTCCTGTCCCTCTTTGTGGCACCTGACCACAAGACTGAACAGTAGTCAAGGTGTGACAAAACTAGGGCCTGTAGGACCTGCCTTGTTGATAGTGTTCTTAAGAATGCAGAGCAGCGCTTTATTGACAGACTTCTCCCCATTTTAGCTGCTGTTGTATCAATGTGTTTTTAGTTTATTCATTACAAGATTTGGTGAATGATTTGTCCCAGATACAATGTTTTTTTGTTGTTGGTGTCACTACTGTGTGGGATGTATGTTGTTGTACTGTACCCTGTGTGCATAACAGAGCTGGGTTCAAACAGTATTCAAATGTGCCAGGTGGATAAGGTTTCCACTTTGGTGTGTTCCGTTTCCACTGCGCAAGGCAAGCTCAATCAAGCCCAGTTGAAGAATTGTCTCAACCAGCTTCACCTGGAATGCTTTTCCAACAGTCTTGAAGGAGTTCCTCATATGCGGAGTGCTTTTTTTGCTGCTTTAATTCACTCTGCAGTCCACCTCATCCCAAACCATATCAATTGGTTTGAGGGTTTGGTGATTGTGGAGGCCAGGTCATCTGATGCAGCACTCCATCACTCTCCATCTGGTCAAATAGCCTTTACACAGCCTGGAGGTGTTTGGTTTATTGTCCTGTTGGAAAAACAAATGATAGTCCCACTAAGCGCAAACCAGGTGGCGTATTGCTGCAGAATGCTGTGGTAGCCGTACTGGTTAAGTGTGCCTTGAATTCTAAATAAATCAGACCGTCACCAGCAAAGCACCATCACACCTCCATGCTTCACGGTGGGAATCACACATGCGGCGATCATCCGTTCACCTACTCTGCGTCTCACAAAGACACGGTGGTTGGAACCAAAAATCTCACATTTGGACTCATCAGACCAAAGGACATGTTTCCACCGGTCTAATGTCCATTGCTCGTGTTTCTTGCCCAAGCAAGTCTCTTCTTATTGGTGTCCTTTAGTGGTTTCCTTTCAGCAAGTTCGACCATGAAGGCCTGATTCACACAACTGTCCTCTGAACAGTTGTCTGTTACTTCATTTATTTGGGCTGAAATTTCTGAGGCTGGTAACTCTAATCAACTTATCCTCTGCATCAGAGGTAACTCTGGGTCGTGCTTTCCTGTGGCGGTCCTCATGAGAGCCAGTTTCATCATAGCGCTTGGTTATTTATTTTAGGCAAGCCCAGTTCAGAACAAATTGTTATTGACAATGACTACACTTGAAGAAATGTTAAAAGTTCTTGACCTTTTCCTTGTTGGCTGACCTTCATGTCTTAAAGTAACGATGACTGTTTTCTCTTTGCTTATCTGAGCTGTTCTTGCCATAATATGGCCTTGGTCTTTTACCAAATAGGGCTATCGTCTGTATACCACCCCTATCGTGTCACAACAC
>NC_034193.2:51446798-51463629 GCF_002021735.2 Oncorhynchus kisutch | reverse complement strand
AGCAAATAAATATAGCATATTTTATACAACACAACCACTCACAGACTGCCTCCCTTGGATAAGAAGAGATGGAATAAGTGTGTTGAATTTACAGCTAGCCTTTCTGTCTTGATTTTCAATGTTCGGCCATCCACAACCCTTGCCTGGCTGCCCGAACTCCTTGCTCCGGCCAAACGCTACGCCCATAGACGTTAGTTTCTTCTCCACAATGAGTCTGGATCTGAGTACCTCCCCAACGATTTCTAGAACTCTAACATGTTGTGATTGGTCCCAGAAACGGATGGGGTTGGGCCAGAGCCCGAACACACTTAAGCAAAGCAGCAATTTGAAAATTCATCATTGGCTTTGATACTCTTGATTGGTTAGAAATAATCCAATAGCTGTTGACTTTGTTTTGTACAACACCCATCATTTTGACGTCCCCACAAACGGCTTCAATGTTGGCAGTCACAAACTGAAGTATATAGAGCAGTGGAAGAATTCAGTTTGAGTCGTCAGGCAACCACAATCCTTCAAGCAAGCATGAAGAAATGTAAGCATTATAACATATCTATAAATCTCTTATCCTTACCAGTGTGTAATGTGTGTTCCAGATATGATTGTAGAGCTGGCGGGCCATGCCCAGTTTATCACCACTACGTTCAGACCTGAGCTTCTGGAGTCAGCCGACAAGTTCTACGGAGTCAAGTTCAGAAACAAGGTGAAGTTACTTAAACGTTTATACGTTGGTCCACATCGGTATGAATGTGTGGGTACTGGTTACTCACTCCCTGGCTAGTTTTAGACTAGTTTAATAACCTCTGGCATTCAAAGATGTGAAAAATATGTTTCATAAGATGGTTGTCTCAGTGGAACTCAGACACAGGCATTGGTCACTCACTGTGTGTGTGTTTCCAGGTGAGTCACATTGACGTGATCTCGGCAGAGCAGGCGAAAGACTTTGTGGAGGACGACACTACCCATGGTTAAGAATAATCAACTCTTCCTCATCCACCTCCGTAGTGCACTGCCTAACTCTGAGCCTTCAGTCTCTCCACTCTGACAGAACTCAACCAGGACTCTATGGTCAGCCATTATTGGAATCTATTCCCATTCTAGCGTCAGAACTCCCAGGTCCATCATCTAGCGCTCAGTAGCTCCACCACTGTTCCCTCCTCTATGACATCGTTATGACGACGTCCATCGTCTTAGCGACCGAGGAGGGGAAATAAAAGTTAATTTTGTTTTTTTCTGGCCCGTTTTTATTTGATTTTTAACAATGTTTTCAGGTGGTCATGTTGATGTTTGAGATGAGGGTTGAATTTCAGTGCTGGCGCAGCCTTTGACCTCATTGTATATTGAAAATGGAGAACTTTTCGGATTTAAATGCATGTTCTTTTTTCATTTGAAACTGTTGGTCTGTGCTGATGTTGTGCCGAGGATTTTTCATCATAAATTGGTTGGTCACTTTGAATCTCAAACTGTGAGGTGAAAGACAGAAATAATAACCCGTTTGTCAGAATAATCTTTTTTAAGATATGACATATTATTAACTTGTTGTAATGTCGTTACCAGAAAAATGGTTTGAAACAATCTACATTTTTTTGTATTCTTTCTTTTTGTTAACGGTGTCTTGGCATTCCCTGTTGTAGGTCATTATCTTGTAACCAGTTAATTCTACACTGACTGCAGCATTTTAACTAGTTGTTCTCTCCATATTACTCTATTAGAAAACAATAAAAATCCTATAAGGACATTTCCTGAAGAGAAGTTGTGTGCATTTGTAGTGAAGTAAGTTGTAGTGTGACATGTGATCTGTGTAGCATTATACCACTGGGTGGCGCTAGGTCACAAACTGTTCACCTCCTGAACCATACATCTGTCTGGTAACTACATGGACCACGAATAAGATGAAGTTACACCACGAGGTGTAACGAGGGACCTATAATATACATAGTGAATGTCTAGAGGAGTGGCACAGAGATTGATTTGTGATCATGACACTTGATATCACCAAATGAGCCTACTGGTGTTTCATACTGTAGGATGTAATATCAGACATGGGGATCATATCAGTGAAGAGGCTAGTTACCAGAAACCCAGTTGAACATTCAATGGCCACCATTGAATGAATTTCATTCTGCCATGCGGGGCACCTAAATATGACAAAGAAAATATATTTCTACCAATGAGCCTGACAGTATTTCTGAAGTTGGTTGATAAAATGTCAATCTGAAACAGTATAGTGGTATGACTAGTCAGGAAGGTAATGAAACCCAGATTAACATCTGATCAATGGCCCTAATTGAACCATTGAATGGATTTCAATCTGCCAAGTGGGACACCCAGAAGTTAATTGTGATCCTCTCGTCTCCTCACACTTTTTATTTTCTGTCTGATGAAATCCCCATGACCTAGCCTGGCCCAACGTTTGTTTGTGCTGTCTTGCCAGTTAGTCTCTCTGGGACCAGGGTAACCCAGTGCCCTGTCCATGAATGTGAACGGGTGAGACCCCCCACCCCAGACCGTGTACCCAGAGTCAGCCAGACATCTGGGATAGATAGATAGTCATATGCTTAATGTCCCCTCTGACTGTGACTACAGTACACTGATTACTGACCACCAGACTCGTCTCACACCCTGCCAACAGAACACCTCATACCCCTGTGCCCTGCCAGGCCCAAGCCATTAGCCAGGGAGCAGGCAATACTCCATACTCTCTCACTGTCCTTAGTCAGCTGATCTGAACTCTGTATTTTATCCAAGTTTCAAGTAATTGCTGTCAGATGATCTGACATCTATCCAAGACTACCTAAGCAATGTTGCCCCTCTCTCGTCAGCTGAAATCAACTCACACCCCCTCCTCTTCCTACCATCCATTCCCTCTGCCTCCTCCCGTTCGACTAAAAGATATATCTATCATATTTAAATACAGTACTCTTTTCCTTCCCTCCACCCTCACCTCTACAGAACATATAAAATCATGTTTCCAACCTCCCCCACATCCTCTCTTCCTCCCCTGCAGGTTAGTGTTTTTTCTTCATGAATCTTGTTCTGGAGGCAGCTCTGCACGGTGGTCACTAGCTGGCACAGCCACAAAGTCATAACATCGGATTTTAAACCTAACCTTAACCACATTGTTAACACTAATGCCTAAACCTAACCTTAAATTAAGACTTTTTTTTTTTTTTTTTTATTTTTTTTTTTACAAAAGACCATTTTGACTTTGCAGCTGGCCTATCTAAGGGAAGACTTTTGACAATAAATGTCAACCTGCTTCTCCCCTCCATACCCTCCCACTCATCTAGCCCTCATATCCTGTGGAATCAGAGCTACAGGTTCCACCCCTATTCCCTTTATCGTGCACTAATTTTGACCAGGGTCCATAGGGCTCGGGTCAAAAGTAGTGCACTAAATAGGGAATAAAGTGCCATTTGGGATGCACCCACAGTAATCAACAGATGATCCCAAGCCCATAATCAGGCCAGAGACATAAAGCGAGAGACTAACTTCAATAAACCACAACATAAATCTGTCCGGGATGTACAGCCATTCACACCAACAAGTTAATTTGTTGTCCGACAGGTGCCGTTATACTGCTGGTACTGTACGAATCAGAGCTGGGTTCAAATACTATTTGGAATATTTCAAATGCCCGATGTGGGCTTGTCAGGCACAATTGAACCAATAGAATAGCTACAAAATAGCAAATCCCATCCATCTGGCACTCCAGGCTGGTTAAAGCAATCGCAAAAAGGATTTGAAATGTTCCTAATACTGTTTGAATCCAGGTCTGACTGGTGGTGAGGGACCAGTTATTAACACTGGATGCCCTGTCCTTGCACTGCGGGGGTCTGGTCTGACAGGATCTGTACAGTGTCACACATCCAATAAACATGTCATGGGGGAGAGGAGATGTCAGGGAGATGAGACAACAGTTGTTAGGCAGGCTACTAGATGAGTCATGTTCACAAGGGCACCTCATGTGCAACTCCAGGGTCATGTTCATTAGGGCAGGCAACAGAAAATGCTTTTTACGTTTTGTAATTGCAACAGAAAATGAAAATGAGCAGATGGCGATCCCTCCCTGTTAAGTCAGTTTAGTTCCGTTTGGTGCCTAATGAACCCAGGGCTATAGTTGTCTGTGTGGGGCTGGGGCTGGAGGACTGGGGTTGGGGCTGCCCTCCCTCCCCCCGTTACCCTCGCAGGAGGCCAGTTTAGTTCCGTTTGGTGCCTAATGAACCCAGGGCTATGGTTGTCTGTGTGGGGCTGGAAGACTGGGGGACCCCCCCCCCCCCCCCCCGTTACCCTCACAGGAGGCCAGTTTAGCGGTTCAGACACCATGGCGCCGGGGTCCCAATGGAGATGAGATGGATTTACCCTCTAATTCAATTACTGTAATATTATATCAGTAGCACTTTATTTGATGGGACTAGTATTAAACTAGTGTTTGTTTGGTAACTAACTACCCAGAACTAAATGGTGTTGGTTTCAATGTAGCCCTTAGAGAGTGAGACATAAAATAAAGATACAATAAATCAAACTACAGTTTAATAATGGATCTTTAATAAATGTGTTGAGTGAATGTTGTTGGATTAAATTCAGTTTAATAATGGTTATTTAATAAATGTGTTGAGTGAATGTTGTTGGATTAAATTCAGTTTAATAATGGTTATTTAATAAATGTGTTGAGTGAATGTTGTTGGATTAAATTCAGTTTAATAATGGTTATTTAATAAATGTGTTGAGTGAATGTTGTTGGATTAACTTCAGTTTAATAATGGTTATTTAATAAATGTGTTGAGTGAATGTTGTTGGATTAAATTCTGTTTAATAATGGTTATTTAATAAATGTGTTGAGTGAATGTTGTTGGATTAAATTCAGTTTAATAATGGATCTTTAATAAATGTGTTGATTGAATGTTGTTGGATTCAGTTTGGCCGTAGTTGGAAATGTGTTAATATAATTTTAAATCATAGCCAATGACCTACAGTATGTATATGGGAATACACAACATCCACAGTTTGTAGTTGTTAACAGCTGTTACCCTATAGCCTGTACACCCTAACCCTCAACCACAACCCAACCCTAGCCTGTATACCCTAACCCTCAACCACAACCCAACCCTAGCCTGTACACCCTAACCCTCAACCACAACCCAACCCTAGCCTGTACACCCTAACCATCAACCACAACCCAACCCTAGCCTGTACACCCTCAACCACAACCCAACCCTAGCCTGTACACCCTAACCCTCAACCACAACCCAACCCTAGCCTGTACACCCTAACCCTCAACCACAACCACAACCCTAGCCTGTACACCCTCAACCACAACCCAACCCTAGCCTGTACACCCTAACCCCCAACCACAACCCAACCCTAGCCTGTACACCCTAACCCTCAACCACAACCCAACCCTAGCCTGTACACCCTAACCCTCAACCACAACCCAACCCTAGCCTGTACACCCTAACCCCCAACCACAACCCAACCCTAGCCTGTACACCCTAACCCACAACCACAACCCAACCCTAGCCTGTACACCCTAACCCACAACCACAACCCAACCCTAGCCTGTACACCCTAACCCTCAACCACAACCCAACCCTAGCCTGTACACCCTAACCCACAACCCAACCCTAGCCTGTACACCCTAACCCTCAACCACAACCCAACCCTAGCCTGTACACCCTAAACCTCAACCACAACCCAACCCTAGCCTGTACACCCTAACCCACAACCCAACCCTAGCCTGTACACCTTAACCCTCAACCACAACCCCAGCCTGTACACCCTAACCCTCAACCACAACCCAACCCTAGCCTGTACACCCTAACCCTCAACCACAACCCAACCCTAGCCTGTACACCCTAACCCCCAACCACAACCCAACCCTAGCCTGTACACCCTAACCCTCAACCACAACCCAACGGTAGCCTGTACACCCTAACCCTCAACCACAACCCAACCCTAGCCTGTACACCCTAACCCTCAACCACAACCCAACCCTAGCCTGTACACCCTAACCCTCAACCACAACCCAACCCTAGCCTGTACACCCTAACCCACAACCACAACCCAACCCTAGCCTGTACACCCTAACCCCCAACCACAACCCAACCCTAGCCTGTACACCCTAACCCTCAACCACAACCCTAGCCTGTACACCCTAACCCTCAACCACAACCCAACCCTAGCCTGTACACCCTAACCCTCAACCACAACCCAACCCTAGCCTGTACACCCTAACCCTCAACCCCAACCCTAGCCTGTACACCCTAACCCTCAACCACAACCCAACCCTAGCCTGTACACCCTAACCCTCAACCACAACCCAACCCTAGCCTGTACACCCTAACCCTAACCCTCAACCCCAACCCTAGCCTGTACACCCTCAACCACAACCCAACCCTAGCCTGTACACCCTAACCCTCAACCACAACCCAACCCTAGCTTCATGTCCACATCCCGGTTCGACCCAAACCTTAGCCTCAACCTTCTCTTTACTCAGCATCGAAAGTCATTAGAATGTACATGCCATTTGTTTTGCTTCTTCAATCTTTTGGTTAGCGACACTAGGCTTGTTTCATCCTGTGCTTTTACAATCCTAACACCTAGTGTTAACTAAGTGTTGGTGTGTGAGTGCTGTTCAATTCCATAAAAGGTTCCAAAGTGTTTACAAATACTTTTTTCACAACCATTTAAAACAGTCGTCTTTGTACCTCTTCCTCAAACCTAAACCCCCACTAATATAACACAGGAGACACAGCGTATCTGAACCCAGTGCCATGCTCTGTCACTATGTCATTTTAGTTCTCCATAGAAAAACTGCATCTGCCCTACCCGTGTGAACAATGGAATTTACGAGCTGTTGTCATCGACGACGGCCGGTGCCTTCATTCCTTTTTTAAGCCTATTTTATGAGGTCAGGCGTTCTACGCATAGATATGGAGGTAGCAACAGGGACCAACGTCCTCTGTGGATTGGGGGGCCGGCTCCAGGCAGAAACGACTTAGAGCCCCAGGCCCCAGTAGGGTTAGAGTGAGCATGAGAGGGAGAGAGAATGAAAGAGCAAGATAATGAGAGAACAGACATGGCGAAATAGATACCTTCTTCTCACGCCATGGCCTTAGCCACAGCTGACCTGTGTGTGTGTGTGTGTGTGTGTGTGTGTGTGTGTGTGTGTGTGTGTGTGTATGCATACGTTAAATAACCGCCGTCGAGTCCAAACACAGAGGGTTTAGCATAATCCTCGACTCCCCCGCACATCGACTCTGTACGGGTACCCCCTGTATATAGCCTCCACATTGACTCTGTACCGGTACCCCCTGTATATAGCCTCCACATTGACTCTGTACCGGTACCCCCCTGTATATAGCCTCCACATTGACTCTGTACTGGTACCCCCTGTATATAGCCTCCACATTGACTCTGTACCGGTACCCCCCTGTATATAGCCTCCACATTGACTCTGTACCGGTACCCCCCTGTATATAGCCTCCACATTGACTCTGTACCGGTACCCCCCTGTATATAGCCTCCACATTGACTCTGTACCGGTACCCCCTGTATATAGCCTCCACATTGACTCTGTACCGGTACCCCCTGTATATAGCCTCCACATTGACTCTGTACCGGTACCCCCTGTATATAACCTCCACATTGACTCTGTACTGGTACCCCCTCTATATAGCCTCCACATTGACTCTGTACCGGTACCCCCTGTATATAACCTCCACATTGACTCTGTACCGGTACCCCCCTGTATATAGCCTCCACATTGACTCTGTACCGGTAACCCCCTGTATATAGCCTCCACATTGACTCTGTACCGGTACCCCCTGTATATAACCTCCACATTGACTCTGTACCGGTACCCCCTGTATATAGCCTCCACATTGACTCTGTACCGGTACCCCCTGTATATAGCCTCCACATTGACTCTGTACCGGTAACCCCCTGTATATAGCCTCCACATTGACTCTGTACCGGTACCCCCTGTATATAGCCTCCACATTGACTCTGTACCGGTAACCCCCTGTATATAGCCTCCACATTGACTCTGTTACCGGTACCCCCTGTATATAACCTCCACATTGACTCTGTACCGGTAACCCCCTGTATATAGCCTCCACATTGACTCTGTACCGGTACCCCCTGTATATAACCTCCACATTGACTCTGTACCGGTACCCCCTGTATATAACCTCCACATTGACTCTGTACCGGTACCCCCCTGTATATAGCCTCCACATTGACTCTGTACCGGTACCCCCCTGTATATAGCCTCCACATCGACTCTGTACCGGTACCCCCTGTATATAACCTCCACATTGACTCTGTACCGGTACCCCCTGTATATAACCTCCACATTGACTCTGTACCGGTACCCCCCTGTATATAGCCTCCCACATTGACTCTGTACCGGTACCCCCTGTATATAACCTCCACATTGACTCTGTACCGGTACCCCCTGTATATAACCTCCACATTGACTCTGTACCGGTACCCCCTGTATATAACCTCCACATTGACTCTGTACCGGTACCCCCTGTATATAACCTCCACATTGACTCTGTACCAGTACCACCTGTATATAGCCTCCACATTGACTCTGTACCGGTACCCCCTGTATATAACCTCCACATTGACTCTGTACCGGTACCCCCTGTATATAGCCTCCACATTGACTCTGTACCAGTAACCCCTGTATATAACCTCCACATTGACTCTGTACCGGTAACCCCTGTATATAACCTCCACATTGACTTTGTACCGGTACCCCCTGTATATAACCTCCACATTGACTCTGTACCGGTAACCCCTGTATATAACCTCCACATTGACTCTGTACCGGTAACCCCTGTATATAGCCTCCACATCGACTCTGTACCGGTACCCCCTGTATATAGCCTCCACATTGACTCTGTACCGGTACCCCCTGTATATAACCTCACATTGACTCTGTACCGGTACCCCCTGTATATAACCTCCACATTGACTCTGTACCGGTAACCCCTGTATATAACCTCCACATTGACTCTGTACCGGTAACCCCTGTATATAACCTCACATTGACTCTGTACCAGTACCCCCTGTATATAACCTCACATTGACTCTGTACCGGTACCCCCTGTATATAGCCTCCACATTGACTCTGTACCGGTACCCCCTGTATATAGCCTCCACATTGACTCTGTACCGGTACCCCCTGTATATAGCCTCCACATTGACTCTGTACCGGTACCCCCTGTATATAACCTCACATTGACTCTGTACCGGTACCCCCTGTATATAGCCTCCACATTGACTCTGTACCGGTACCCCCTGTATATAACCTCCACATTGACTCTGTACCGGTACCCCCTGTATATATCCTCCACATTGACTCTGTACCGGTACCCCCTGTATATAGCCTCCACATTGACTCTGTACCGGTACCCCCTGTATATAACCTCCACATTGACTCTGTACCGGTACCCCCTGTATATAACCTCCACATTGACTCTGTACCAGTACCCCCTGTATATAACCTCCACATTGACTCTGTACCGGTACCCCCTGTATATAACCTCACATTGACTCTGTACCGGTACCCCCTGTATATAGCCTCCACATTGACTCTGTACCAGTACCCCCTGTATATAGCCTCCACATTGACTCTGTACCGGTACCCCCTGTATATATCCTCCACATTGACTCTGTACCGGTACCCCCTGTATATAACCTCCACATTGACTCTGTACCGGTACCCCCTGTATATAGCCTCCACATTGACTCTGTACCGGTAACCCCTGTATATAGCCTCCACATTGACTCTGTACCGGTACCCCCTGTATATATCCTCCACATTGACTCTGTACCGGTACCCCCTGTATATAACCTCCACATTGACTCTGTACCGGTACCCCCTGTATATAACCTCCACATTGACTCTGTACCGGTACCCCCCTGTATATATCCTCCACATTGACTCTGTACCGGTACCCCCTGTATATAACCTCCACATTGACTCTGTACCGGTACCCCCTGTATATAACCTCCACATTGACTCTGTACCGGTAACCCCTGTATATAACCTCCACATTGACTCTGTACCGGTAACCCCTGTATATAACCTCCACATTGACTCTGTACCAGTACCCCCTGTATATAACCTCCACATTGACTCTGTACCAGTACCCCCTGTATATAACCTCCACATTGACTCTGTACCGGTAACCCCTGTATATAACCTCCACATTGACTCTGTACCAGTACCCCCTGTATATAACCTCCACATTGACTCTGTACCGGTACCCCCTGTATATAACCTCCACATTGACTCTGTACCGGTACCCCCTGTATATAACCTCCACATTGACTCTGTACCAGTACCCCCTGTATATAACCTCCACATTGACTCTGTACCAGTACCCCCTGTATATAACCTCCACATTGACTCTGTACCGGTACCCCCTGTATATAACCTCCACATTGACTCTGTACCGGTACCCCCTGTATATAGCCTCCACATTGACTCTGTACCAGTACCCCCTGTATATAACCTCCACATTGACTCTGTACCAGTACCCCCTGTATATAACCTCCACATTGACTCTGTACCGGTACCCCCTGTATATAACCTCCACATTGACTCTGTACCGGTACCCCCTGTATATAACCTCCACATTGACTCTGTACCAGTACCCCCTGTATATAACCTCCACATTGACTCTGTACCGGTACCCCCTGTATATAACCTCCACATTGACTCTGTACCGGTACCCCCTGTATATAGCCTCCACATTGACTCTGTACCGGTACCCCCTGTATATAACCTCCACATTGACTCTGTACCGGTACCCCCTGTATATAACCTCCACATTGACTCTGTACCGGTACCCCCTGTATATAACCTCCACATTGACTCTGTACCGGTACCCCCTGTATATAACCTCCACATTGACTCTGTACCGGTACCCCCTGTATATAACCTCCACATTGACTCTGTACCGGTACCCCCTGTATATAACCTCCACATTGACTCTGTACCGGTACCCCCTGTATATAGCCTCCACATTGACTCTGTACCGGTACCCCCCTGTATATAACCTCCACATTGACTCTGTACCGGTACCCCCTGTATATAACCTCCACATTGACTCTGTACCGGTACCCCCTGTATATAGCCTCCACATTGACTCTGTACCGGTACCCCCTGTATATAACCTCCACATTGACTCTGTACCGGTACCCCCTGTATATAACCTCCACATTGACTCTGTACCGGTACCCCCTGTATATAACCTCCACATTGACTCTGTACCGGTACCCCCTGTATATAACCTCCACATTGACTCTGTACCGGTACCCCCTGTATATAACCTCCACATTGACTCTGTACCGGTAACCCCTGTATATAGCCTCGCTTGTTATTTTACTGCTGCTGTTTAATTACTTGTTACTTTTATTTTCTACTTATCTATTTTTACTTAACACTTTTTTTTGTACTTCTTAAAGCGTTGTTGGTTAGGGGCTCGTAAGTAAGCATTTCACTGTAAGGTCTATTCGGCGTGTGATGAATAACATTTGATTTGATTTGGTAATGAGTCATAAAGGTATCATATTCAAATGGTTTTCATTAAAAAGCTAAACCTAGATAATGACTTCTCACATCTGGTTAAATCCCCTGCAAAATAAACATCCCCAACGCCTTCATGGGAATGCCCTGCTGCAGTGTTCTGGGGAATGGAATTCTCCGCTGTACCCTCCGTAAACGTTTCTGTTCTGGAAAACTGATCGTATGGAGAGGGAAGGGAGCTGCTCTTAACCAGGCAGGCCCGGGTGGATTGTTATGGTTGTCTGTGTTTTGGTGAATTCTTGTGACGAAGTGATGAGACTAAACCATAGTCCGACAGGGACACACAGAGCTTTTTGTTTCACTTTCATTTATTGTTTGTCAAAAAAAAATCTAATCCACTGGATTAAAATCTACTGTTAAAACCAAAAACACACGTGTTGAAAAAAAAGACTGGAAAATGTGTTTATTTAATAAAGATGGGCAACTCTCAGTTTATTAAAAATGATTGGCATCTGTCAGTGCTACGGCATATATCAATGCCATTTCTTATCGCTTTGGTGCAATTTTGTGGTACATTTTCACAACTCTTAGTACAAAACTCAAAACACAATCAATAAGCCAGTTGTTTAATAACTCTAAACACATTTTCAATCGACTAAGTACAACACCACACAAAATCATAGTCACTTTTTCCCCAAACCTAATCAGTGTTTCATCTAAAATACACGTTTCACATTGCAATATATGTTCATAAAGCAATTGCCTTTGCAACGCGCACGTTACTTTTAATATGATTCTCTTCTCTTTTGTTGGAAGACATTTTACTATTACTTAATCGAATTGCTCTTAAATGATGATCACTTAAATGTTTGGTAAACCTGCACATTTCACATGTCAATTGTCACTTAAATGTTTGGTAAACCTGTACATTTTACATGTCAATTGGTTTGTCTACTACAGATTCTGAGAACTACATAATGATTATGTATGTCTGTAAAGTAGAAACATAAAGCTTATGATATACAGGGCATTCGGAAAGTATTCAGACCTCTTGACCTTTTCCACATTTTGTTACGTTACAGCCTTATTCTAAAATGGATTAAATAAATCCACATCAATCTACACACAATACACCATAATGACAAAACGAGAACAGGTTTTTATAAATGTTAGCAAATTTATAACAAGTAAAAAACAGAAATAAGTTATTTGCACAAGTATTCAGACCCTTTGCTATGAGACTCGAAATTGAGCTCAGGTGCATCCTGTTTCCATTGACCATCCTTGAGATGTTTCTACAACTTCATTGGAGTCCACCTGTGGTAAATTAAATTGATTGGACATGGCAAACTGATCCATAGAGGGAGAAGGGCCTTGGTCAGGGAGGTGACCAAGAACCCGATGCTCACTCTCACATAGCTCTAGAGTTCCTCTGTGGAGATGGGAGAATCTTCCAGAAGGACAACCATCTCTGCAGCACTCCACCAATCAGGCCTTTATTGTAGTTGCCAGACTGAAGGCTTTGGGACAAGTCTCTGAATGTTCTTGAGTGGCCCAGCCAGAGCCCGGAGTAGAACCCGATTGAACTTCTCTGGACAGATCTGAAAATAGCTGTGCAGCAATGCTCCCCATCCATCCTGACAGAGATTGAGAGGATCTGCAGAGAAGAATGGGAGAAATACAGGTGTGTCAAGCTTATAGCATCATACCCAAGAAGACTCGATGCTGTAATCGCTGCCAATGGTGCTTCAACAAAGTACTGAATAAAGGGTCTCAATACTTATGTAAGTGTGATATTTCAGTGTTTTATTTTTTTATAAATTAGCAAACATTTCAAAAAATATTTTTTGGCTTTGTCATTATGGACTATTGTGTGTAGATTGATGAGGGGAAAAAACAATTGAATACATTTTAGAATAAGGCTGTAACATAACAAAATGTGGAAAACGTCTGAATACATTTTGAAGGCAATTGTAACTCAAACGTACCCCTATGATGATAACTATTATGGTTTTACTTCACAGTCCGTTTTTTACAAATCTGATATTGACAAGGTCAGAGATGTACTTTATGCAACAAATAAAATACAACTTTATTGGTCGGTGCAGTAATACAATATCAATTCAATATACAAATAACCCAGAAAGTCCAAAACAAGAAAGAAATGCATCCCTTATACAGTAAACATGTATCCAAAAGGAAGTTTCTGGGGTCTTTTTGATTGGTGGGGGTGCTGCTTTACTAAAATTGCATTGGCCAATACAGTACTGTAATACTGTAATATATGCCATTTACGTAGCAGACACTTTGATATAAAGTGACAACAGTCCACACATTTTGGTATGTGACCCTAGTGGGAATTGAACCCACAACTCTAGTGCCATGCTCTTATGAACTGAGCCACGTACAGGACCACTACAAAACATAAGTACAGTAAAAATACAATACACGATTACAATACAGGTGGACGATGTACAGTGAGGGAAAAAAGTATTTGATCCCCTGCTGATTTTGTATGTTTGCCCACTGACAAAGAAATGATCAGTCTATTACTTTAATGGTAGGTTTATTTGAACAGTGAGAGACAGAATAACAACAAAAAAATCCAGAAAACGCATGTCAAAAATGTTATAAATTGATTTAAGAAAGGAAATAAGTATTTGACCCCCTCTCAATCAGAAAGATTTCTGCCTCCCAGGTGTCTTTTATACAGGTAACGAGCTGAGATTAGGAGCACACTCTTAAAGGGAGTGCTCCTAATCTCAGTTTGTTACCTGTATAAAAGACACCTGTCCACAGAAGCAATCAATCAATCAGATTCCAAACTCTCCACCATGGCCAAGACCAAAGAGCTCTCCACCATGGCCAAGACCAAAGAGCTCTCCACCATGGCCAAGACCAAAGAGCTCTCCACCATGGCCAAGACCAAAGAGCTCTCCACCATGGCCAAGACCAAAGAGCTCTCCACCATGGCCAAGACCAAAGAGCTCTCCACCATGGCCAAGACCAAAGAGCTCTCCACCATGGCCAAGACCAAAGAGCTCATTGTAGAATAATAGTGAAGATATCAAAACAATGAAATAACACATGGAATACTGTAGTAAAAAAGTGTTAAACAAATCAACATATATTTAGATTCTTCAATATAGCCACTCTTTGCCTTGATGACAGCTTTGCACACATTTGGCATTCTCTCAACCAGCTTCACCTGGAATTGAACTCTCAACCACTGAACATTTCGAAATTAAACTTTCGAACACTGAACGTCCTAAAATAGAATTCTCAAACACTGAATATTCTTTTTGAAAGTTTCATTACTCTATTCATCAAGGAACAAGTCAACAGTAAACATGTCGTCCCCCACGAATGATGAGGGACCTATGTAACGAATGTCACGAGTCTCGGTTGAACTGGGTGAGGGCCATGACTTTTCAAAGTTTTCATGTTCAATCTCTTTTATAGCGCCACTATCTCGACAATCAGTGTAATTTCGTAAATGCCAGATTTCAACGGCAAGATGCACCATTCACTCAAGTTTCGTAAAAATTGGACCAATGGTGTCTGAGATACCGCGTGGGACGTACGAACGTACAGAGACAGATCCACAGTCCCCTCCCCGATTTCATCGCAGGGGACAAAAAGCACCATTCTTCCTTCTGTCACAGGCTCAGTACAGTGGTAGTATCTCTCTCGCGGGCCAAAAATACACACACGCGTGTGTGTGTGCTCACATGGTTGAGTATGTACATGCCTGCATGCTCCCCCAGAGTCACCGGGGGTTGTCAACAAGAAATCTATCAGCTTTGCCATCACTCATCAAAACAGATGATGTGTAGATGTAGAGTTGATGTCTCCTGTCCAGGACACTGGGCCCTGAGCGGCCTGTTCCCTCTGCATTATCATGATTTATTTATCTAGTCAGAAGACATTTATCTCCCTGTCCGTGGTTCTAGCACATTGGGGAGGCTGACCTGTCTTCACACAGTCAAAAGCATTATGGTTTGATTAAGAGACCTACATGTTTTCAGGGATACAGAACGGGACGGGTTATGAACGGGACGCCGCTGAGTACACACTGGTTGAATCAACATTGTCTCCACGTCTTTTCAATGAAATGACGTGGATCCAACATTGAATAGACGCTCAATTGACGTCTGTGCCCAGTGGGAGATTGTGAAGTCCATTATGTTCCATCAGTAGGGTTAGGTTACAACTGAATGATAGAAACAAGCTTTTCAGGGAGAAAAACATCCATTGATGAAACAGTGGCCACCACTAGTTTGAGACAGGGGATACATTAGACGGGTCATGCAGAGTCATACATGTGAAATTGTGGTAGGCCACTATTACATAAGGTGGGTTTTTATTCTTTCTGAATGATGTGGTTATATCATCAAGCCAGCCATTCAGGACTATCAAAGAAAACTGTTGTGCTTTTATACTATATCTGGCAACGAGAAGAGAGAGGAAATCCCTGCTTAGACAATCCTCTACTCTTGTCCTGTGGAAACAAGCCTAGGGTTGGTTGCCAGACATAATATTATGCCCCCGAATAACCGTTTCTTGAATCAACTCCTCTGTTTAACGTGCATTATTTCACAGTTTGCTCTCACCACCACCCTGTCCCTTCAGGCAGTGATACCACAGTCTGCCCCCACCACCACCCTGTCCCTTCAGGCAGTGATACCACAGTTTGCACTCACCACCATCCTGTCCCTTCAGGCAGTGATACCACAGTCTGCCCCCACCACCACCCTGTCCCTTCAGGCAGTGATACCACAGTCTGCCCCCACCACCACCCGGTCCCTTCAGGCAGTGATACCACAGTCTGCACTCACCACCACCCTGTCCCTTCAGGCAGTGATACCACAGTCTGCCCCCACCACCACCCTGTCCCTTCAGGCAGTGATACCACAGTCTGCTCTCACCACCACCCGGTCCCTTCAGGCAGTGATACCACAGTCTGCCCCCACCACCACCCTGTCCCTTCAGGCAGTGATACCACAGTCTGCCCCCACCACCACCCTGTCCCTTCAGGCAGTGATACCACAGTCTGCCCCCACCACCACCCTGTCCCTTCAGGCAGTGATACCACAGTCTGATCCCACCACCACCCTGTCCCTTCAGGCAGTGATACCACAGTCTGATTCCACCACCACCCTGTCCCTTCAGGCAGTGATACCACAGTCTGCCCCCACCACCACCCTGTCCCTTCAGGCAGTGATACCACAGTCTGATCCCACCACCACCCTGTCCCTTCAGGCAGTGATACCACAGTCTGATCCC
>NC_034193.2:51419298-51441798 GCF_002021735.2 Oncorhynchus kisutch | reverse complement strand
CACTAATATGTACGATTTGACCATAGAAAACCCCACATTTTACCATGTAAACCAGTGAGCCATGGTAAAGTATGCTGTTTGAGGGAGGAAAAATGTCACAGTTTAAAGGGAGTTTATGGGGATTTATCATGATGGAGTAACTAGAAAAGGGGAGAGATCATAAGGAATATATTAGATTATATGTCTCACGGCTTAAAATATATAAAACGTCATTCGGTATAAAAGTCGTGAGAGAAGCGATCTGCTCGATCAAGACAAGCGAATGAAGCACGGCACGGGTTCTTGATGTCTGTTTCTAAATCACTTTTTAAATGTCATTTTACCAACAAATGTACATTTATTACCGTTACTGCAACCAAAATCTATATTTTTTTCGAATTATAGCCCAGTGAAACGGCACAGGTAGGCGATTTTTCTTGACGCTTCAATTTTTGATCGTCGTCACAGAATATAATATGAGTCTATGAACTAGGCCTTATGTGTTTTTAGTTTGAGACAGTAAATAGTAGAGTAAATATGTGCAATTTACACCCCTGTTTTACAAGCCCTCTGATTAACGATAAGGAAACGAGTAAGGATTTGACTGGGGATGGAACGGAAAAGAGTTAAATGTGTGTGTTAGTGTGTGTGCACACCCGTGTGTGTTTGTGTGTGCATTTGCGCACGTGTATGCACGCGTGTGTGTGCAGAGAGGCGTAGGTTCAAGCCGCCATGTTTGTGTGTTGCTGAGCTAGAAAGTGAAATGTTAGAGCAGTCCTTATATGGCTTGCCTGCCCACTCATTCTATTTTAAAACAGCAACAATTTCTATATATGCAGACCCCTCACCTGACACACAACATGGTTTATAGCCATCCATCAATTAGAAGAACATAGAATGATTAACCTCTCTACACATGATTTATAGCCTACTCACCAGTCCTAACTAATAATACACATTCATTTTGGGTCACAGTACAATTAAAGGGAAAGTTCAGGCTGTTACAAATGTAGACATTTGTAGTCTCTCCTTGACCATAAACTGCTTTAAAGATGAGAAAACAAAAATGTACATTTGAAATTTGGTTGAACTATCAACTTGCATCCATTTCTTGAAATGTGTGTAATTACATGTAACTACATAGTAACCACTGTAGTAGCTAATTCAATGAAACATGACCTCAACCAGTCAATTGTAAATAAATCATTGTTTCATGTAGAGAATCTGCTTTTTAACTGTGGACAGATGTGGAGATAACTGATTATTCGGATTATAGATCAATTGTCTTTTGTTAAAAAGAGAAGTCTTCAGTCGCGGGTCTTTGTCCCCCAAGAAATACTCCATTAATTTCTTGTATTTATCTGGAGAAATGTGTCTAGGTAAAGACACGGATGGAATTACTTTTACACATCAATATACGCTACTTGTTTGTATAAGCAGTAGACCCTTATGTGCTCTCTCTCTCTCACTACTCTTTGTTGAGTCAGTTAAGTTTTGATGTAACCTAGTCTCAGCCCAGCTTTAGAGCATCTGTCACGCCTGTGTGAGTTATACTTTTACAGGACACAGGTTTTCTATCTTAGCGTAATGGGAATACCAGTTCCCGAGGCATCTTAACATATGTTAAGGCTTCACACAAGTAACCATAACATAACATAGCCCAGTACTGTAGTTTATGTGCTATACATTACTACTACCGCAGGTTCCATACATTACGGGAATACCAGGCAGTTCCCCTCTTAGCTGTTCCTGAACCAGGAACCAGGAACCACATGTTAAGGTTTTACACCCAAGCAGCCATAACATAGTACAGTAGGGAAGTTTATGTATCACCTTACACAGTGCTTCATTTATACCGATACCTCTCTGTCTTACACACTCTCCCCTTTCTCTCTCTCTCCCCTTTCTCTCTCTCTCCCCTTTCTCTCTCTCTCCCCTTTCTCTCTCTCTCCCCCTTTCTCTCTCTCTCCCCTTTCTCACTCTCTCTCTTTCTCTCATCCCTCTCTTTCCCCAGCTGTGTGCTTTATATCACCCTGCCCAGTTTGTCAGAGAAGGGGAAGTTGCCTCTGACCCCTCTTCTTAGGCAGCACTGATTAGCGCCCCAGACACCATTCTAGGCCCACAACTCATCTGCAGCCTGAAGCGCAGGGCTGTTTTTCTTCTGCCATTTAGTAGTCTCTATATCTCTTTCGCTCTCACTCCCCCCCCCCCTCTCTCATCTGCAGCCCCTACAG
Organism: Oncorhynchus kisutch; assembly: GCF_002021735.2. Classification (NCBI taxonomy): domain Eukaryota; kingdom Metazoa; phylum Chordata; class Actinopteri; order Salmoniformes; family Salmonidae; genus Oncorhynchus; species Oncorhynchus kisutch. Next base: position 51,439,585 of record NC_034193.2, on the reverse strand, counting down.
AAAGCCTGACTCCTCAGTGAACGTTCCTCTGAGGCTGTAGAACATTTTATTCTTGTGGATGTTGTTGTTTTCTTTCTATTCTTCTCTAGCTGTTGTTTTTGTTGTTATGGATGTTGTTGTTGTTTAGCTATTCTTCTCTAGCTGTTGTTTTTGTTGTTATGGATGTTGTTGTTGTTTAGCTATTCTTCTCTAGCTGTTGTTATTTTTATGGATGTTGTTGTAATATTCCTATTCTTCTCTAGCTGTTATTGTTGTTGTTATGGATGTTGTTGTTTTTCTATTCTTCTCTTGTTGTGATGACTCCTATTGCAGACACAGTATGTCCATACTGTAGTATGACTAAGGGTTTAGCCTAGCGAGGGGATAGCTGTCCATACTGTAGTAGGACTTATGGTTTAGCCTAGCGAGGGGATAGCTGTCCATACTGTAGTAGGACTTATGGTTTAGCCTAGCGAGGGGATAGCTGTCCATACTGTAGTAGGACTTATGGTTTAGCCTAGCGAGGGGATAGCTGTCCATACTGTAGTAGGACTTATGGTTTAGCCTAGCGAGGGGATAGCTGTCCATACTGTAGTAGGACTTATGGTTTAGCCTAGCGAGGGGATAGCTGTCCATACTGTAGTAGGACTTATGGTTTAGCCTAGCGAGGGGATAGCTGTCCATACTGTAGTAGGATTTATGGTTTAGCCTAGCGAGGGGATAGCTGTCCATACTGTAGTAGGACTTATGGTTTAGCCTAGCGAGGGGATAGCTGTCCATACTGTAGTATGACTAAGGGTTTAGCCTAGCGAGGGGATAGCTGTCCATACTGTAGTAGGACTTATGGTTTAGCCTAGCGAGGTGATAGCTGTCCATACTGTAGTAGGACTTATGGTTTAGCCTAGCGAGGGGATAGCTGTCCATACTGTAGTAGGACTTATGGTTTAGCCTAGCGAGGGGATAGCTGTCCATACTGTAGGTTGACTTATGGTTTAGCCTAGCGAGGGGATAGCTGTCCATACTGTTGGTGGACTTATGGTTTAGCCTAGCGAGGGGATAGCTGTCCATACTGTAGTAGGACTTCAGGACTAATGGTTTAGTCTAGCGAGGGGATAGCTGTCCATACTGTAGTAGGACTTATGGTTTAGCCTAGTGAGGGGATATCTGTCCATACTGTAGTAGGACTTATGGTTTAGCCTAGCGAGGGGATAGCTGTCCATACTGTAGTAGGACTTATGGTTTAGCCTAGCTAGGGGATAGCTGTCCATACTGTAGTAGGACTTCAGGACTAATGGTTTAGTCTAGCGAGGGGATAGCTGTCCATACTGTAGTAGGACTTATGGTTTAGCCTAGTGAGGGGATAGCTGTCCATACTGTAGTAGGACTTATGGTTTAGCCTAGCGAGGGGATAGCTGTCCATACTGTAGTAGGACTTATGGTTTAGCCTAGTGAGGGGATAGCTGTCCATACTGTAGTAGGACTTATGGTTTAGCCTAGCGAGGGGATAGCTGTCCATACTGTAGTAGGACTTATGGGTTAGCCTAGTGAGGGGATAGCTGTCTCCAAAGAATAACTGTAAACATTTTAATTATCTGTTAAAGGTTCATAGTGCTGTTAATGCACTCTTAGAAGAAAAGGTGCTTTCTAGAACCTTAAAGGGTATTTCGACTGTCCTCGTAGGAGAACCTTTTGAAGAACTGTTTTTGGTTCCGAGTAAAACCCCTTTGGTTCCAAGTAGAACACCTTTGTGTACAACCTAAAAGGGTTGTACCTGGAACTAAAAAGGGTTGTATGGGGACAGCCGAAGAACCCTTTTGGAACCAGAGTGTAGCATGCAGGATATGGTCCTGGGGTGTGGCTGATGACAGGTAAAGACCTGTGGAAAACATGGAGAACATGTTCTGAATGCCACGATGGTGTAGAGAACAATAGCTCACCATTGATGCTGGTGATCCCGCTGAAGGTCTCAGGAAGACAAATGGTTGAAGGTGTGACATTCATGTTCTTTTGTAAAAAGCACTGGACTACATTAATATGCTATTACAGCATGTTATTACAACATTGTTACCATAGTAGTTATATTGTTATTACACAAGTATTTGAACAAAATAATACAATAATCATAAACACCATAAGGACCATAAATGTTAAATGCTGCAGTAAAGTGCTATAAAGTGAAGTAAAGTGCTAGAGTTGATGAGAAAGAAGGTGTCAGTAGTTCTGCCACACTGACCAGACAGATAGGGGGACATTAACCAAAGCTCTCTAATGTGTTTTCCCAGGTCCGGCACGGCATAGTACCCCCTGCCAGGCAATAATAATGTCAGCCTTGACATTAATTAGTGGCTAGATGATTGATTAGTGGCTAGATGAACAGCTCTGGGATAGTAGACTAACAGTAGGGGGACATCAAGTTGAAATAGCATTACCCCACTTTGTATTTGTTTATTCAGGGAAAGGCAGGTTTATTTTTATTTTTATTTACATAACCTTTATTTAACTAGGCAAGTCAGTTAAGAACAAATTCTTATCTACAATGACGGCTAACCCCGGCTAAACCCGGACGACAGGTGGCTTGTCCTAATCCTCGTGCCTCTGTGAAAGTAAACAGTTTACCGAGTCAAGCCGGGGCATGGCAGTAAGGAGAGCGATATAAAAACAATACTCTGTGTGGCTGTTGCTTCTTAGAAAATGGATTTAGAAAATACCATTAGAAGGACGTTAGCAACATTAGCATGACACGCTAACTGCCTTGGTGCCAGGGGACAGATCTTATTTGCTCTGCCCAACCACAGTAGGCCACAGCTGCAACACACACAGACCACCAACTAAGGCCTATTTGTAGATAGGTGATTTTGTTCTATCATGGTCCCAGATCTGTTTGTCCAGTCTTGCCCATTCCTATGGTCAGCTGGCAGGCACAAACTGATCTGGACAGGGATCATTTAATTCCTCCCTTGCTACAGAAGTTGTGTATTTGGAGCAACACCTCCTCCTCTACCCTCACCTTCCTCCTTCTTCCTCTCCACCTCCCATCTAACACTGGACTCTGATTATGTGTTCATTGCTGTGTTGACACCTGGCAGCAACTGGGCTAATCTGTATGATAAATGTCTGACAGGTCCGTGGCACTAAGAAAGCAGCACGGAGCTCCTTGACCAGGATGCTTCAGTTAGTGCTCTTGACCTGACTCACTAGCATGTGGTTTCACAAAGATGTGTTTAGAGCAGGTTGTGTTTGAGTAGTGTTGTGGGCACTGGGCATTAGGAAACGTTTATCAAGGGGAAATGAACAGATATTAGAAAGCTAGAAGGTTAGGTGGCAGACAGGTGTGTCAGTGCTCCTAACTCCTGACTCTAATAACACATGGTCATATTTACAGATTGATGTTGCTTCAACAGATTTTTTTGAAAAGTAATGTCAAGCGAAAATAAGTTGATATCGGAAAGGTAGGCTTACCCAGGTCAACCTTTCTAATGTTTGTATAGTGTAACCCAGTGGAATTAGGAGAAGGTGCCCCCGGCTGTGAGGTTGGGGTTTCTGAGGTCTCTGACACCTGTCTGACGATCTACTGGGTTGTTTCACAAAGTCTTTATTCCTTTAGAGAAATAAGAAACTGATATTGAAAAGGTACTCAGATATTTTGGTTGATAGTTGATACATGTGGAAGACCAAAGTCAGAAACCCTCAAATCTAGCAAGTGTGCCTGCGTCTGTTTAAATAAAATCCATGCTTCTCAGGAATCTTTGTTACATCAGATAAATCATTGTATCTTAAATTACAAAACTTTAGGATTTGATTGGTTAAGTACAAGGTATCTGATGTCATAGAAACGTTGCAAAGTAACAAAATATCCGTGTTCAGAAGAATTAAGGCTGGTGATCCCAATCTAGCAGGGATCTCTCTCACAGGTGCTTGTGCCCAATTATTGATGCCTTACTCAGTTTCCCTATCAAAATCCTTCGAGCTGTACTATACGACTGAAAGAGCCTTAAAGCAGCCAGATAGATTAAACATAACCATTAATTACACCATTGATAATATATATAGTATCCTATAGATACTGTTTGTGACCCCTATGACACCAGAGCTACCTGGTACAGATGTAGGATCTCAATTTGATCACCCTTCTGTTGCTGAGAATTCAGCAGTAAATGCAAACCTGTAGTGTATTTGAGGTTTAAAAAGGCTTCTAAAGTTTTTAATTTCAGACATGATTTTCCCCAAAAAATGTCCGTTAATTATAATCCACATAATAATTCACATTTCCTGTTATTGCAGGATTATTTCCCTGCTGTAGCAAACGGCCTCCTACATCCATAGACATCAGAGATTGAGAGAGATTTTTGTTGGATATGAAAGAGTTTTTTTTCCTTTACGGCTTCAAGAGAATTTGTGGCCTGGTCCCAAGACTGTTTGTGCTGTTGCCAATGATCAGAGGAGTTGACAAGACACCACAAAATGATCTGCGACCAGGCTAGGAAATCCAGAGCATTTTATCGAAAGCATCTTATGAACAGGAGGGCTGAATAATGACCCAATGATAAAACAAAATCAGAGTAGAGGTGTGGAGTGTGTCGACTTAACAGTACTAAGCATCTGGAACTTTGTTCAGAACGAGAGGATTTTGAAGGGGTTTAAACACCTGTTTGATAACTCAAGGTTGACAGGCGAGAGTTTAGCCGACTTTAGATAAGCGCTCAATGAAAGATTGTCCCTCGGCTTGTTGTTTCTTACACAGCCAAGAGCTTTTCACACACAGAGGTGGGAATCAGAGAGATATACCGTATTCATTTCCACAGATCATCACATTTTCAGCCTTTGTTGTGGAAGGCTCCTCTCTGGGAATTCTATTCCTTTACTACTACAGATATACAGTGGACATTTAGTGCAATTTGCAGCTGGAAATCTAACTAAATAGCCTATCTCCTTTAAAGTACTCATTTAAGGTATTAGATCATATGTCACCATAATGGGCCCATTTACTGGTAGGTCTTTGTATTGTACTGTAATTTAGAAGGCCAATCTGGCAACATGTAAATGTCCCAGTCAGTGTGAAACAGTATCTAAAATTAAAGAGCTGTTCATATAGATCACACTAGGAATGGTCATGGTGAATGTGGGACAGGCTGTCAACTTTATAGAAAATCATATATAGCCTTTATTTGACTGTGAAAAGACGCAGTGTACCATGGGTAACATATCAGAAAACACGTGGACTCTTTATATAAGAGTTTTACATTCAGAGTGTACGTGTGCATCAGCGAGTGTGTGATCGCGCGCGTGTGTGTGGGCATGCAGTGCTTTGTGTGTGTGCTTTGTGTGTGTGTGTGCTTTGTGTGTGTGTGTGCTTTGTGTGTGTGTGTGCTTTGTGTGTGTGTGTGCTTTGTGTGTGTGCTTTGTGTGTGTGTGTGTGTGTGTGTGTGTGTGTGTGTGTGTGTGTGTGTGTGTGTGTGTGCGTGCGTGCGTGTGTGTGTGTGTGTGGACAATCCATTAATCCATGGTTTATATCAGAGGTCGTCAGGTTGCGTAGGCACATCAAAAAAGAAAGGGTTTCTATCGACCGAGCATGTCACCAAAATTCATTTGGTTATTATTAAGTGACAAAGAGATCAGGACTTCAACGAAGTAATGCCTATTGACGTGCTCTCTCTCCGTCTCTCTCTCTCTCTCCGTCTCTCTCTCTCTCCGTCTCTCTCTCTCTCTCTCCATCTCTCTCTCTCCGTCTCTCTCTCTCTCCGTCTCTCTCTCTCTCTCTCTCTCTCTCCGTCTCTCTCTCTGTCTCTCTCTCTCTCCGTCTCTCGCTGCCTTCTCTTCCTCAAATACGTACCAACCACCAGACCTGGGTTCAAACATTAGCCTTCCTGGAGTGCCAGATGGGCAGGGTTAACACTTTTGTGACTACTCTATTGATTGCAACAGGCAAGATCAATCAAGCACAGACAAAGTATTTGAAAGGATTTCAAAATAGTATTTGAACCCAGGTCTGCACCCAACCACGTGTGTGAAATGCTGAGGACATCCCTGTGTGTTCCAATGTAGAGAATATACTGTATGCATGTTGCTGCCCAGGTCTACCCAATGGGGGTCCTCCTAGAAGGGGTTAGCCTAACAGGATAGCCTGTTTTAAAGAAGATAATAGCCACCCTGTATGAAGTCCAGAGCCATGCTGTGTGTGTGTGTGTACGCGTGTGTGTTTGTGTGCGTGTGCATGCACTTCTGTGTGTGAGTGTGTGCGCATGCGTCTGTTTGTGTGTGAACAGCTGAAGGACTGGTAGAGTGTGCAGCACGTGTGCTCACCCCAAAGGCATCCCTCTGCTTTCATCTACATGGGAACAGAATACAGGAAATCAAATATAAACCCTCACACATTTCACAATGGCAGCAGGCTAATGCTAGCAGGCTAATACTTCAACTAGTTGTTCATTGATGAATGTGAACTGCAGGACTGGAAGTGGGGTGCAGACATAAGTCCTACACACTTCTTTCTTCTACACTTATTTGATTGGTTTGCTCAAATGGGTCAAATTCCCATTCGTGGCAACAGTTTGGACTGTATAGTGAACATGTAGGTCTATAGCTGGAACAAACAGCCATAGCTGACTTCAGGAAGCTGGTCAAAATAATGTGCAAAACATCATATCATGTTAATGTAAATGCAGTCCCCCTCTACATACGAATATTAATAGCAGCCCATTCTAATTTAGTTACATCATCTTAGATGTCCTTACCGTGTTTAGGCTACCTCCTTTAGATGGACCTACCCCCTGAGAGCTTCCATTGGTGGGAGTACTGTTTCTCACAGTGTGAGAGCCCAGAGCAGAATATAGCCTGGCCCCGCGCTCATCTGGCACACGCTATTACTTATAATGACTGTGTGTTATTGTCTAGCGCTAACCCCCTGTTAATACCACATTCTATTTTCAAAAACAGCCGCGTTAGAGAAGCCAATGGGGAGGCAGATGAAACTGGATATCTCACACTTGACAATGCAGACATAACACCTTTGAGTCAACGTTACAGTGTTTTAGTGTTTCAAAGTTGTGCTTTTAGTAGATTACGTAACAAAAGAGGTTTTGTGTTTTGAAGATGACAGAATTACGGATTCAATTGTATCACGGTCAGAGCCGTGGTGTGGTGCCCTCATCCTCTCTGCTATCCAAAGCAACCCCTGCTGGCAGCGACACTGGGTTCAGACTTCTTGGCCGTGTAGAAGATTACTGAGGAGGGTGCGTGGATGTTTAGACTCTATGGGGAGCTAAAGACGGCGTGTTAATGAGCTGGTTAATTATTAGTAATCCACCAGAAAAATGACAGACAAGTGAAACATGACTCATACTCCTGACGTCAATAGATATCTAGATTTACGTCTCTAGATTCTAGATGTATGTCTCTAGAATCGAGATGTACGTCTCTAGATTCTAGATGGACGTAATGTCATAATTTGATATTAGCCTGTCGTGTGTGTGTGCGCGCGCGTGTGTGTATGTGTGTGTGTGTATGTGTGTGTGTGTGTGTGTGGGTGGGCATGTGTGAGCAAGTATGGCTTCTATAAGCTACCCTCGTGCCTTGATATGGTAGATAAAACGTCCTGTGGATCAGGTATAGCTTTATTGAATGTTTAAACTATACATATGATGACAAGGAAACTCAAATATGATGTCACGCAACCTCATAACTGTATGAAGCAGTGTTATTAAGATCTGGGATGCTTTCAGTGATGGTGTTATGTGTTTTGACATGTGTTGGGGTCCCTTCCTCCTCTGAAGGTTCTGGAATGCCCCAACCCAATAAATGCAAGCTGTAAGATGACCCAGGCCTTAAATGCACCTTCCTGTGGCCGAAAGCAGTTTTGACCCCTTAAGATAGTCGTTTTGACAGATTAGGCTAACCCAACAAAGCAGACAGACATGTTTAAATAAAGTCCTTACTTCCTTCCTGTCCTTTGATTATCTTGTTCATATTTCATAATGTTTCAGTACAATTACATGACTTTCTTCTCTTTTAATACACATATACAAATACATGCCACGTTATGTTTGGAGGAAAGATGAAGGCTGATACAATACTGGTATTTGACCAGAAGCTAACAGGGCAACGTGTGATGGTCAAACTACAAGGTTAACGGCTATAACAACAGTTCAGATGTAAGTGTAGAACCCAAAGGGCTGAAAGGTTTACAGTTATACCTTGAATATTCAAGTTACAGTTCTACCCTGAAGATGAACGTTACAGTTCTACCCTGAAGATGAACGTTACAGTTCTACCCTGAAGATGAACGTTACAGTTCTACCCTGAAGATGAACGTTACAGTTCTACCCTGAAGATGAAAGTTACAGTTCTAACCCTAAATATTCAAGTTACAGTTCTACCCTAAATATTCAAGTTACAGTTCTACCCTGAAGATTCAGTTCTACCCTGAAGATGAAAGTTACAGTTCTACCCTGAAGATGAACGTTACAGTTCTACCCTAAATATTCAAGTTACAGTTCTACCCTGAAGATGAAAGTTACAGTTCTACCCTAAATATTCAAGTTACAGTTCTACCCTGAAGATGAATGTCACAGTTCTACCCTGAAGATGAACGTTACAGTTCTACCCTAAATATTCAAGTTACAGTTCTACCCTGAAGATGAAAGTTACAGTTCTACCCTGAATATTCAAGTTACAGTTCTACCCTGAAGATTCAGTTCTACCCTGAAGATGAACGTTACAGTTCTACCCTGAAGATGAACGTTACAGTTCCACCCTGAATATTCAAGTTACAGTTCTACCATGTAGATGAACGTTACAGTTCTACCCTGAAGATGAACGTTACAGTTCTACCCTGAAGATGAAAGTTACAGTTCTTCCCTAAATATTCAAGTTACAGTTCTACCCTGAAGATGAACGTTACAGTTCTACCCTGAATATTCAAGTTACAGTTCTACCCTAAAGATGAACGTTACAGTTCTACCCTGAAGATGAAAGTTACAGTTCTACCCTAAATATTCAAGTTACAGTTCTACCCTAAATATTCAAGTTACAGTTCTACCCTGAAGATTCAGTTCTACCCTGAAGATGAAAGTTACAGTTCTACCCTGAAGATGAACGTTACAGTTCTACCCTAAATATTCAAGTTACAGTTCTACCCTGAAGATGAAAGTTACAGTTCTACCCTAAATATTCAAGTTACAGTTCTACCCTGAAGATGAACGTCACAGTTCTACCCTGAAGATGAACGTTACAGTTCTACCCTAAATATTCAAGTTACAGTTCTACCCTGAAGATGAACGTTACAGTTCTACCCTAAATATTCAAGTTACAGTTCTACCCTGAAGATGAAAGTTACAGTTCTACCCTGAAGATGAACGTTACAGTTCCACCCTGAATATTCAAGTTACAGTTCTACCCTGAAGATGAACGTTACAGTTCTACCATGTAGATGAACGTTACAGTTCTACCCTAAATATTCAAGTTACAGTTCTACCCTGAAGATTCAGTTCTACCCTGAAGATGAAAGATACAGTTCTACCCTGAAGATGAACGTTACAGTTCTACCCTAAATATTCAAGTTACAGTTCTACCCTGAAGATTCAGTTCTACCCTGAAGATGAAAGATACAGTTCTACCCTGAAGATGAACGTTACAGTTCTACCCTAAATATTCAAGTTACAGTTCAAGTTGTATTAGTCGTATGTACAGGATACACTTTGTATAAATCGTCCAAAGAAATCCTTACATGCAGGTTCCTTCTCGACAATGCAGGTAACATTATGGTAACATTAGGGTTATAGGTAACATTATGGTAACATTAGGGTTATAGGTAACATTATGGTAACATTAGGGTTATAGGTAACATTAGGGTTATAGGTAACATTATGGTAACATTAGGGTTATAGGTAACATTATGGTAACATTAGGGTTATAGGTAACATTATGGTAACATTAGGGTTATAGGTAACATTATGGTAACATTAGGGTTATAGGTAACATTATGGTAACATTAGGGTTATAGGTAACATTATGGTAACATTAGGGTTATAGGTAACATTATGGTAACATTAGGGTTATAGGTAACATTATGGTAACATTAGAGTTATAGGTAACATTATGGTAACATTAGGGTTATATGTAACATTATGGTAACATTAGGGTTATAGGTAACATTATGGTAACATTAGGGTTATAGGTAACATTATGGTAACATTATGGTTATAGGTAACATTATGGTAACATTAGGGTTACAGGTAACATTATGGTAACATTAGGGTTATAGGTAACATTATGGTAACATTAGGGTTATAGGTAACATTAGGTAACATTAGGGTTATAGGTAACATTATGGTAACATTAGGGTTATAGGTAACATTATGGTAACATTATGGTTATAGGTAACATTATGGTAACATTAAATAAAGGAGAAAAAAACAAAACAAAGACCATTCTAAATACAACCCATATTTATGTTTATTTATTTTCCCTTCTTTACTTTAACTATTTGCACATTGTTTATTTGCCCATGCCAATAAAGAGAGAGAGAGAGAGAGAGAGAGAGAGAGAGAGAGAGAGAGAGAGAGAGAGAGAGAGAGAGAGAGGAGAGAGAGAGAGAGAGAGAGAGAGAGAGAGAGAGAGAGAGAGAGAGAGAGAGAGAGAGAGAGAGAGGAGAGAGAGAGAGAGAGAGAGAGAGAGAGAGAGAGAGAGAGAGAGAGAGAGAGAGAGAGAGAGAGAGAGAGAGAGAGAGAGAGAGAGAGATCAGTCTACTCTTCTCTGGCTTCAGTCCCACAACTGGGAACCAACATGGGATTTCTCCCAAAGGAGCTGGGATGGAGGATGGGAATTAAATGGGGAAAGCCAGGTGGCAACAGAAACATTCCTGCTGTCCAATGGACGCTGAGGGTTGGGAAAACCGGCTCCGGCACAGCTTCGGAGAGAGAGAGAGATAGAGACCCACAAAACACCTGGTGGTGTGTAAGCGATATCGAAAATTCACATGTGGAGCCTGATCACGAGGGGAAAGTGGGTGGAAGGGAGGAAGGGAGGGTGGAATGGGGGAGGGGTAAAACAGAGGAGTGTGTAGAGCATTCCTATGGCCCAGCCTTTAAAAACTAGTGAAATCAGAGAGCCCTGTATGACACGACCATCGCCCCGTCAGCAGACCAATATGCCTGTCGCTCAGTGTCAATGGAGAGAAAATGAGAGGGGGAGGACAATTGCAGGAGATAGGGCAGGAGGGGAAGGGTCTGTATAGCAAGTGCTGTGTGTCTCTCTGAAGAACCACATGCAGTAGGTGTGTTTGACAACTTGGTGATCATGTAATCACCTTGGTAACCATGGAATGAAGTTGATAATCATTGTGTTCATTGGACAGGGGAGGTGCCATTTCTGAGTTTGTGTTTTGTATTTTGGATCGTAGGTGGGTAAGTGTCTCTGGTGGTGGGTCCAGGTGCTTCATGTTTGAAAGTAGTCCCTGTAGCCTACATGTATCCCATCTACCCAGACCTATGTCTCCCAGGGAGGTGCTGATGCATAACGAAGCACATTTACTGCATGTTTTTACCTGACACCAGTGACACCAGTGACAGTGATTTGTGACGTATTAAGCTACACCAACGACACACTACAAGGAGATCGGTTGGGGCCTGAATAATGTCTAATGTCTGGGCCTATAGACAGCCTGTCCCAGACCCAGACCTGGGTTCAAATACGTTCAGTGTTTGCTTTAGCTTGCCTGGATGCTGGGTTTCCACTTTTCTTCACTTTTGTACTTTTTCTGCTATTGGGTCCATTGTGGCAGGCAAGCTAAATCGAGAACAGCTGAAGTATTTTAAATGGTTTCGAATAGTATTTGAACCCAGGTCTGGCCTGTCTTGAGTATAACACCAGATGGGATGTGTATAAATGATCTGTCACACCAACACCCCCCGAATCCTCCCTCCTCACCCCCCGGATCCTCCCCCCTCACCCCCTGTCCCCTCCACTGTGCGCCTGATCAGATTGGCCAGCAGGTGTGTTAGAAGGGGGGGGGGGGTAATAGAAAATGTTACACCTCACCATTTGGTTATTTTAGATATGATACCCACCACCGCATCATAAATGAACCATGTGTGCTATTCGCCACGGAACTCTCCCCGGAGTGTCACAAGACCCGTCTCGGCCAATGAGGTACGTGCGGGTGGTGCTCAGCCAATGGGGGTTGAGCGAGGATCAAGGCCCCGGTGACGTTTTGTGGGACTTGTTGACAGTTGAAAACAGGTCACCATTCGTCTTGTGCCAAGGTGTCTAACGGCCAACACCTACTGTGCATTATGTTAAATAAATAAGAAGGGTTTAGCATGGCAATACTAATATTCTGTAATCCGCTCATTTCGGCACTCGGGGGACTCTAATTCTACTGCTGATAGGCGATATAATTCATCTTTTGAAAAATAACTCTTACTATCAAGAAGATACAGTACATTTAGTTTGGCTTGGCTGCTTTGACAGGACATCTTAGAAGTCTCACAAAACAGGGTTAGATAAACGTAACAAACAGAAAAATCTATTTTTAATTTGATTTATGATACCTTTCTGTTTCTTATTGCCAGCAAATGTTAAATCCATGTAGAATCAAAGCTCGTGGATTTCAGTGAATGTTACAGCATATTCATGGAGCATTAGATGAGTTCATGAGAAGAGGAGGCCTTGCATGGAGGTCTACGTGAACCAGTTATACTGTAGTCCGTATTCTCACACAGAGGAAACCACAGGAGTAGAATTAGAACAATTAGGATCACATGGGAGGAACTAGCTGCTAAAGATAAAGCTGCTACAGTATATCAAGAGAGAGAGAGAGAGGGTGAGAGAGAGAGAGAGAGAGAGAGGGAGAGATAGAGAGAGAGAGAGAGGGAGAGATAGAGAGAGAAGGAGAGATAGGGTGAAAGAGAGAGAGAGGGTGAGAGAGAGAGGGGGAGATAGAGAGAGAGAGCGAGAGAGGGAGAGAGAGAGAGGGTGTGTGAGAGAGAGAGAGGGAGAGAGAGAGAGGGTGTGTGAGAGAGGGAGAGAGAGAGAGGGTGTGAGAGAGAGAGAGTTCACTTTTGTTTATTATCGATTTCACTTGCTTTGGCAATGTAAACATATGTTTCCCATGCCAATAAAACCCCTTAAATTGAATTGAAATTGAATTAAGAGCGAGAGAGAGAGAGAATCATCATCCCATGTCCTCTCAGTCTCCCCCCTCTCTGGCTTCAGTCCCTTTTTTGACACCTGATTCAACACAACTGGGAACCAACATGGGATTTCTCCCAAAGGAGCTGGGATGGAGGATGGAAAGGAAATGGGACAAGCCCGAGTGGCAACAGAAACATTCACACTGTCCAATGGATACTGAGGGTCGGGAAAATCGACTCCGGCCCAGCTCCGGAAATCTGACTCCGGCTGGTCAGCCTGTCACCGGCACCGGCCAGGCCCTAGCCGTATTATCTTTCCATGTAATCAGAGGCTTGGAGGGCCATGCCAAACTCTCCTCCCCTGCTCTACACCATATTAGCAATTTAATTAATGGCCCACACATGGATTTTGTTTTCACAGAAACCATAAATGGAAGTCATTTCACTGTGGAACAGTTGCATTTGTGATTTTTCAGTCTATCTAAGTGGGTGCAGATGTGAGATACTGTTATAACCAGAGCCATAAACACTCTATATACAAATTAGTGGATTCAGCTATTTCAGCCACACCCGTTGCTGACAGTTGTATACAATTGAGCACACAGCCATGCAATCTCCATAGGAAAACGTTGGTAGTAGAATGGCCTTACTGAAGAGCTCAGTGACTTTCAACGTGGCACCGCCACCTTTGCAACAAGTCCTTTTGTCAAATTTCTACCCTGCTAGAGCTGCTACGGTCAACTGTAAGTGCTGTTATAGGAAACGTCTATGAGCAACAACAGCTCAGCAGCGAAGTAGTAGGTCACACAAGCTCACAGAACGGGACCGCCGAGTGCTGATCATCTGTCCTTGGTTGCAACACTCCCTACTGAGTTCCAAACTGCCTCTGGAAGCAACGTCAGCACAAGATCTGTTTGTTGGGAGCTTCATGGAATGGGTTTCCATGGCCGACCATCGGCACACAAGTCTAACATCATTATGCGCAATAACAAGCGTTGGCTAGAGTGATGTAATGCTCGCCGCCATTGGACTTGTGATGAATCACGCTTCACCATCTGATAGTCAGACGGACGAGTCGGGCTGGGCCCCTTAGTTCCAGTGAAGGGAAATCTTAACGCTTCAGTTTGGAGAAGGCCCTTTCCTGTTTCAGCATAACAATGCCCCCTTGCACAAAACGAGGTCCATGTAGAAATGGTTTGTAGAGATCCGTGTGGAAGAACTAGACTGGTCTATCCAGAGCCCTGACCTCAACCCCATCGAACACCTTTGGGATGAATTGGAACGCAGACTGCGAGCCAGGCCTAATCGCCTTACATCAGTGCCAAAACTCACTAGTGCTCTTGTGGCTGAATGGAAGCAAGTCCCCGCAGCAATGTTCCAACATCTAGTGGAAAGCCTTCACAGAAGAGTGGAGGCTGTTATAGCAGCAAAGGGGGACCAACTCCTTATTAATGCCCATGATTTTGGAATAAGATGTTTGACAGGCAGGTGTCCACATACTTTTGGTCATGTAGTGAATATAGAGAGTTAAGACATTGAGGTTTCTGCATTATGGTGGATTTACCTGATGCTACATTCCATGGCAGCCATGTTAGCTCCACATGGGCAATATTGACCAATAGCAGTTCACAGAATCTTCTACATTTTAAACAATGCTATGTACAATAGTCCAAATTCTCGTCATGAATGGATAAATAGAATGCTCAAAGGCGCTAACATGGCGTCCATTCTAAAAGTTGGCCCAGCTCTCTGATTAGTTCTATTCACCACCCCATTACACTTTGGGTGTTTACATCCCACAACTTTTTAACACATGAATCATCATTAGTCATGACCGGAACACGTGAAGACGATAAATATAATATGATTGCTCATACAGTTAATTACATACATTATTATTTCCCCTGACATGGAGACATTTCTAATCAAATGTTGCTTTCTTCCTCTTCATGGGAGGTTATTAATAACTGAGCCCCTGCAAGTCCCTGGATGTGCCTACACTACCTTCAAACTATTCATTAAGTCAGACGTTGACGATTATTCCTCCCGTTGGCGAGAGTTTGATCACGGCAGGTGCAAAGTCAAGTGCAAATAACACTTGATATTTTTGTGGCTTCATTAATGTCTTTAAATATGTCTTAATTTCATGTATTTATTGAATGTGTACCGTTTGAAATAGCAGGTTGAGCAGCGTGGGTCTGGAAACAGCACATAGCTGGTGTGGAACAGTGTTAGAGACCTGAGTCTCTAGTGACTCATATGACAGGTTGGTTGGTGGGTCTCAGTGAGTCACGACTGACCGTCTATACTCCTACACCTTGCATAACACGCACGCACGCACACACACACACACACACACACACACACACACACACACACACACACACACACACACACACACACACACACACACACACACACACACACACACACCCCACACACACCACGCTCGGATACACACGCAGGCACACACACACACACACACAAACAAACCACACACACACTTTGGTACTACTGACTGACCGTTTATACTCCTACACTTTGCATAACACACACACACACTCCACACAACACACACCACACATGCACACACACCACACCACACCACACGCGCTCACACACTCACGCAGGCACACACACACACAAACCACACACACACACACACTTTGGTACTACGATGATAACTCACTGACCGTCTATACTCCTACACTTTGCATAACACACACACACCACACACGCACGCACACACACACACCACACAACACACATGCACACACCACACGCTCTCGCACACACATGCACGCACGCAGGCACACACACACACCAACCGCACACAACCCCCCCCCACACACACACACGCACAAACACACACTTTGGTACTACTTTGATAACTAGGTCACCACTTCTAAGGGGGATGCAATGTGTTAGTTTGAAGCAGCAGGTCTATAGTACGTAAACCATAACAGCACTGACTAAAGCCAGAGTCAGCCGTGCGGGTTATGAAATGTGTCGCTTTGTGTTGTCGGTTATTACATGTATTCTGAGGTAACCCAGTTGGGAAAGTTTGGATGGAAGGATTTGAAAATGGAAACGCCTCTAAAAGGCTGTTTGAAGTACTCAGGTCAGTCAGGCTTTTATCTATTGTATGTTTTTCTATGTTGTCTGTCAAGTGTTCTATGACTCCTCTGAATTGGCTGCTGTGGACGAGTCTTTCATAACTAACAATTCAACGTCTATTCCACGTTGGTTCAACATCATTTCATTGAAACGACGTGGAAACAACGTTGATTCAACCAGTGTGTGCCCAGAGGGAAGTGTCTTCAGGACATCACATGTAGGATACCTTCATTACAGAACATACAGTATGACATCATTAATCATTCTCAGCTTAGTCCAACTGCTCTGCCACTGGTGGTGTCACTGTGCGTCTCTTAAGCAAGGGCTTAATGAGATATCCTTCTATGAAGTGTCCTCCTCCCCTTGGCTCTAATCACGGCACCTGGCTCTGGAAAAAACTCCCCGGACCTCAGAACGCTATTCCGGACCACTGCTATCACCCCTTCCTCTACAGCTATCTGCTAACATAGACAGATGAGTGTCAGGGACATACGTGGTGAGAGGGAGAGACAGAACGATAGAGAGAAAGAGAGAGAGAGGATGGGGAGAGAGGGAGAGAGAGGGGGAGAGCGACAGATATACACAGAGACAGAGCCAGAACGACAGAGCGTGACAGAGAGAGTGCATTGTTGGCTGCACTTATTTAACATCGGGCATGTTAATGGCCTACCCCACAACACCCATATAGGACAACAGTGAGGGCCTGGAAAATGTTGGTCTGTCAGTACAAGGTCGTGACTCCAGCTAAAGAGTCTCCTGCTTATTAACTCTTAGCTAATCATTGGGCCCAAAGGGAGAGGAGTCCAGGGAAGGGACTGGGGGAGGTAGCTGATGGAGACCCGATCATAGCTGATGGAGACCTGATGATAGCTGATGGAGACCCGATGATAGCGGATGGAGACCTGATGATAGCTGCTATTAAGTAATTGGACCCTAGTTGTGAATGTATTCTCGCTCTGCAAGACAGAGATGCCAACTTGACAAGTTTGATTGTGTGTGTGTGTGAGGAGAGAGAGAGGTGGCCGTAATGTTTTGTCCCCTCCTGCGGCTTCCAGGCTAGCCAGCCCCTCATTCCAGGTGGTTAACTGAAGATAGTAAACCCACGTTGCTTTAGTTTGAGATGTTCAACTACATCCGAGGGTCAGTTCTTTATTCTTTACTATCCAGACCAGCCTACCTGCAGAGGTGATCTGTAGGTTACAGAATTGGAGCTGAAATAGATATCAAGCTCTTGGCCTGTCTTGTTGCCCTCTCATCACCTATGGCTTTAAGCCACACATAGACTGTAGGCCTGGCCTGCACACACCTGGGAAATATTTCTGGTTATATCTTGGCAAATTTGGAATCTTTTCTGATAACAATGTCTTGGCAACCTTTGGTGAAAAACATCAGTGACAGTTTTTTAAAATCTTACACAGGATTCCCTCTGGCATGACAATCAAGTACCTGTGAAATATATCTGATCATTTCTGACAGTATATTGTCTTACATGGAACGTGACAATTCCTCACTCATCATCCCTTCAAAACAGCAGCCAAGATCCATTCTGGGAGCACCATCAATAAGCATAGCACCAGCTACCACAGTGACAGGAGAGTAGGAGGGAGGGGGGAGAAAGAGAGAGAGAGGGAGAGGGGCGAAGCACCAGCTACCACAGTGACAGGAGAGTAGGAGGGAGGGAGGAGAAAGAGAGAGAGAGGGAGAGGGGCGAAGCACCAGCTACCACAGTGACAGGAGAGTAGGAGGGAGGGGAGAGAAAGAGAGAGAGAGGGAGAGGGGCGAAGCACCAGCTACCACAGTGACAGGAGAGTAGGAGGGAGGGAGGAGAAAGAGAGAGAGAGGGAGAGGGGCGAAGCACCAGCTACCACAGTGACAGGAGAGTAGGAGGGAGGGGGGAGAAAGAGAGAGAGAGGGAGAGGGGCGAAGCACCAGCTACCACAGTGACAGGAGAGTAGGAGGGAGGGGGGAGAGAGAGAGAGAGAGAGAGAGAGAGAGGGGCGAAGCACCAGCTACCACAGTGACAGGAGAGTAGGAGGGAGGGGGGAGAAAGAAGAGAGTGGGAAGGGTGCGAAGCACCAGCTATCCACAGTGACAGGAGAGTAGGAGGGAGGGGGAGAAAGAGAGAGAGAGAGAGAGTGAGCCACCCAGTCTAACCCAGTGACCAGGAGAGTAGGTGAGGGAGGGGGTAGAAAGAGAGAGAGAGGGAAGAGGGGCGAAGCACCAGCTACCACAGTGACATGAGAGTAGGAGGGAGGGAGGGGGGAGAGAAGAGAGAAAGAGAGAGAGAGGGGGCGAAGCACCAGCTACCCACGGGACAGGAGAGTAGGAAGGGAGGGAGAGAGAGAGAGAGAGAGAGAGAGAGGGGAAGTTGGGAGAGGAAAGAGAGAGAGAGGGTGAAGCACCAGCTACCACAGTGACATGCAGAGTAGAGGGAGGGAGGAGAGAGAGAGAGAGTGAGAGAGAAAAGAGAGAAGAGAGAGGAGAGGGGAGAGAAAGAGAAGAGAGAGGGTGAAGCACAAGCTACCACAGTGACAGGAGAGTAGGGAGAGGGGGGGGAGAGAGAAAGAGAGAGAGAGGGTGAAGCACCAGCTACCACAGTGACAGGAGAGTAGGAGGGAGAGAGGGCGAAGCACCGAGCTACGGCACAGTGACATGGGAGAGTAGGAGGAGGAGAGGGGGTGGGGGGGAGAAGGAGGGAAAGAGGGCGCAGCACCAGCTACCAACAGTGACAGCGACATAGCCCTCCTGTCAGATTATAGCTGGGGCCCGTTCTGATTTGGGATCCAGTTTTGCCTTTTGGATCACAATTAGTAAGATTATTATGGACAAGGGGGGAACTGTTCCTAGATCAGCACTACTCCTGGAGACTTGGGCCGTGGGTTGCCATTTTTCTTTGGACTTTGGGACAAAGTTTCAATGTCTTTCATCCACAAAGCGCTCTGATTTCCTCAAACGTCGTGCAGTGGTAGTGATGACGGATCTCAACTACCTTTGGACCTGCCATGGCTTTGATATCCACAGGGGGTTCAAATAGGTAATTTGTTTTAAAAAAAATACTTTCAGCGTTTAATTGAGACTGCCTGGAGTGTGAGAGGAACAGAGTTTGTACTATTGGGACCATTCCATTTGTTTCCATTGCGCCAGGCAAGCTCATAAGAAGCAGCATGATAAATTATTTGAAAGAATGCAAATATTCTATTTAAACCCAGGTCTTGATATCCAGCGCTAGATGGTGATTATGTCAGGGCAAATAACGCGTTCTGTCCACTGGCTTTCACTGAGCTGGCTTTCTCTCCTGTTGAAGTTCCATGGCAGCTGTTACGAGATCGCTTCCTTCTTCTCATTGTTTACGTTCGTTTGTGCTAATGGCTATTTGGCTATTTAATGTGGCCTGAAAATGATCCCATGGCTTCTGGGAAGGAGACATATGGACCACCACATGGCTTGGCTGTCAGAATCACGTGTGTGTGTGTGGTGTGTGTGTGTGTGTGTGTGTGGTGTGTGTGTGTTGTGTGTGTGCGTGCGTGCGTGCGTGCGTGCGTGTGTGTTATGCAAGGTTTTCCCTAAACTGTTTCCTCTGTATCATTTCCCTGTATTTCCTCCGTACTGTACATATTCAATAGCTTTAGCTCACATCACATTAGACACCCCCATCAATCCACTCTTACTGGTGAGAGAGAAAGAGTACATGAGAAGACCACTGTGACTGACCAAAAGCTTTGAATATGTACAGACTCAGTGAGCATAGTCTTGCTATTGAGAAAGGCCGCCGTAGGCAGACCTGGCTCTCCAGAGAAGACAGGTTATGTGCTCACTGCCCACAACCTCCTGCCAAATGTATGACCATATTAGAGACATATATTGCCCTCAGATTACACAACAGACCCACAAAGAATTTGAAAATGAACCAATGTGTGCCATCAAACAGCGGCAAGGTTGTGACCTGTTGCCACAAAGAAAGGGGCAACCAGTGAAGAACAAACACCATTGTAAATAGAACCATATTTATGTTGACTTATTTACCCTTTTGTTCTTTATCTATTTGCACATAATATGACATTTGA
>NC_034193.2:51396730-51419198 GCF_002021735.2 Oncorhynchus kisutch | reverse complement strand
TTTACCAATGAGTGTATATATATGAATGGACAAAGCCATCGAGTTACACAGAAACCGCGGGAAGATCCTTGGAGTTGTATACAGAGTGAAACAACTGCCAAAAGGCAGACAAAGGGAAAAGAACGAGAACGTTACCCGAGGCATTATGGTGTGTAACACACACAGTTCCATTGTTGCATTTTTATTTCGAATTGCTTATAAAGAATCCGCAACAACCCTGTCATATAGGCCTACCAGCAAAACACGTTTATATAGCCTATAGGCCAACATTTAATAGCTATTGAGGATATCAGAAGGCCTCTGCACAAACTGAGTGGATGGCACTCACACATGAGAAATAGGAAAGGCCTAACATTCCATATGAGGGAATTCAAAGCCTTCTCTCTACGTTTGATACTATTGAATTATAAATGAATTTAAGGTCTACAAAACGTTTTTCTACTTCATATCTAATCTCGAAGTGACATAGAAGTGATATTGAATAGAAAGCTTTCCTTTGTAGGCCTGAACCAATTAGGCATTAAATTAAGCCGAAAAGTAGCACTAGCAGTCCAGAAAAATACGTAAACAAGTCCCCGTTAAATTAAAGCTATAAAGGCAAGTACTAGAAATAACCCTTTAAATGTAGATAGTCTGCCTAAACATTCTACCTAAACATTCAAATAGCCTATCTCTTTATCTTGAAAGGAACACGTAGCCTACTGGCGAAGCCTGCCAAAACGAGTATCTTTCTTCTTTCAATAGCCAAGGACTGAGCAGGTAGCATAACGTTGGATGAAAACAGCACTCAGCACAAATGTAGGCTATATTTGCATTGCCAAGATTTACAACCGGCAGAAAATCAAAATAAAAGCGTTGCCGAGGGGGAAAATAACTGCTTGCTGTGGGGACCAGTAAATTGTAATCTCTTCCAGAAAACATGTTCTGCTATAGCCGCTTTCTGTGTTTCTGTAGAACCACTTTAGACGACCGCGCATCTCTGAACTTCTCTTCTCTCTTGTTATATTTGACTTACATCATATAGACTGTTAAAATAGGAACAAACCTCCTCTCTTGTTATATTTGACTCACATCATATAGACTGTTAAAATAGGAACAAACCTCCTCTCTTGTTATATTTGACTCACATCATATAGACTGTTATAATAGGAATAAACCTCCTCTCTTGTTATATTTGACTCACATCATATAGACTGTTATAATAGGAATAAACCTCCTCGCACTTCATCTCAGTAAAAACAGATCCAAGTGGCGGGAAACTCCGCGTTAGGCGCGAGGCTCAACCAAAAGCAGCAAGACTTGCAGCCAAATAGGTCAGCTTTTTCTCACACGAAAATTGAACATTTTACTATTCATAAACATAAATATACCCAGTGTGTGTTCAATGTTACACTAAATATAATTTTACTTCCAGGTTTTTACTCTGAATAGGCCCATCTGCAGACCTACATGGACCTAATGGTTTCTAACAATTTTAACTATCAACCCCATATAATAACCCAAATGATAAAGATTGACTACAAATAATTTTTCGGAATAAGATGAATAAAGAAATTGTCTATTTTCATACATTATCTGTAGGTTATGTGGGCCTACGGATGGAGCCTATTTGTAAGTTACTAGAATCTTCTGTTTTGTTCTAGTATGGCCTTAAACAAGTAGAGACGCATCATGTAATAACATCAAAATAATCCTACATAGATAAATAAACCATGAATACACCCCAATGATATATTCAATGTTTCTTTACTGCTTGAAATGACTAAATAAATACATTACATTTGGACAAATTCTGCTACATATTGAGATTTAACAACTGATACGTGCAACTAATAAACGAACGTCATAATTTCTTGTGCATGCTTTGCCATTTCATTTGAACCTGGTTGCCATCTCTGTTGAGAAATTCCATTCCACTCCTTGGTCATTTACCAAAGACACGAGTGGAACGTCAGCTAAAAAAAGACTTGTAGATCCGAAATCAAATGATCAAGTTGATTAAATGATGTTTCATTTTCGTGCACTTCACCTTATAGCCTGAATCACTACGAAGGTACATTTACTCAGAAACATGCTTCTGCTTTACTGGACAATAGTGCAATCCTCTATTTCTACTGTTGGCCAATTTTGGTAAATTCAGTTATAAACAATGAAATGCAATGTAAAAGCTAATTCATTCATTTCTAAAATAGTAAGAAAAAAAGGAGAGAGCAATTAAGTTGAATTTAAATGTATTGTTGAGACAGTTTGGTAACCTAAACGTTTTTTCCTGTAAATAACATAGGCCTTTTATGTGGTTTAGCAGTTGAGTATAGAGAAAAAATATATTTTCTTCTAAAATACAAAATGTACAGTAGAAAAAACGAATTAACCACCAGCATATCTGTATAAGCTAATTATAATATTTGGGAATAATAAAATGATGTTTCTTTACTCAAATGCCTTGCTCAAACATAGTCATATCACGCAGAACATATTTTCAGGTATAAAAACACTTCAATCCATTGCTATTCACATATCACTGCTTCTATAGTCATGTTTCTTATTTTTCATAGTAAAAGTTCTAGAAATGCATTTTAGGGATGCAATACAAATAACACAATTCAACTAAAAGCAATGACTGGACTAGATTATTGGACTAGATTATGATTTCCGTATTAGGCGTACTTATAAATAGGGATATGATGTAAAAATAATAATAATATGGCTAAGGTCAAGTTGTTGAAGGAAATCGAATTAGTTAAAAAAATGCGATCGGAACGTATGACTACTTCATTCTATTTTAGTATAAGGTTCATTCAAGATGGTGAAGCAATGACTGGTGAGTGACACCGAGTACAGGAGAACTGCACGTATTCTCTTGCTCTCCCATAAAACACAAAGTCACTGGAGAGCGCGAGGACGGACGTGTCACAGTTGAAATTGGGAGGACAACGTTCGACATCTGCTCAGTAAAATCACATATTGACAGGTACTGCGATGATGTAAGGGAAAGAGTGCGAGGGATTTGGACCACGGCACAGAGGGATATTTTCCACGTCAAATGCTCGTGTGTGTGTGTGTGTGTTGCTGCTTACTTTCTAGGGTGTTCTGTATTCAAGTTTCGGTGCTCTAGAATAGATTGCGGAATTACTATGAGTCATGAAGTTGTTAAAAGGGCCTGTGCTTTGCCTAGAAGATCCAATGCAAACTTCTTAACTTCCCTCCTTGTACAAGGCAGGAATATCTGCATTAGTATGGAGCATTCTGCCATTTAGGCTGCTCTGTATTAAAAGAAAAAGGGGAAAAAATGTGTTCCTATAGCTACAGCCAAGTTTCCATGTTTTCTTCCCACGGGGACAGGAGGAAAAGCAAGGTGCGCAGGACAGCAGAGCCGCACTGCAGTTGCAGCAGACTAGCATACCATTACACGTTTGCAACTGTGTATAAACCATAGGGTTTAAAAATACAGGTTACAATAGTGTCTCTTCTTCCTCACAAACACACTTTCTCTCTCGCTCGCTCGCTCTCTCCCTCACAAACACACACTTCCTCACACTCCACTGCAAAATAAAACACAAGGGTCTCTCTCGCTCTCTCTCTCTATACATCCCCTTATCCTCTCAACCTGCATTCACTGCCAAAATCCAGAATACTACCAATTTGGTGCCATGCACTTGAATCAGTGTAACTGCAACCACTTTTAGTCTGCCCCAGTCTAGTCTGCCCCAGTCTAGTCTGCCCCAGCCTAGTCTGCCCCAGCCTGAAGTTAACATAACTCCCTGAGAAAATGAGAAGAAACTCTGTCCTTCCTTCCTTCCTTCCTTCCTTCCTTCCTTCCTTCCTTCCTTCCTTCCTTCCTTCCTTCCTTCCTTCCTTCCTTCCTTCCTTCCTTCCTTCCTTCCTTCCTTCCTTCCTTCCTTCCTTCCTTCCTTCCTTCCTTCCATCCATCCTTCCTTCCTTCCCTCGTTCCTTCCTTCCTTTCCTTCCTTCCTTCCTTCCTTTCCTTTTCTTTATTTCTTTATTTTCTCGTTAGTGAGGCAGTTAGAATGATGATTAATGTGTGTCTGTGCATCGTTTGTAATTATCCCTGTTTACACACGGACTCATTACTATGTGTGAAAGTCTGGAACCATTTCCGTGGCGAGGGAGTGAGTGTATGTGTGTGTGTGTGTGTGTGTGTGTGAGGCCCTGTGTGTATTTGTGCTATAAACGGATCCAGACGCACAGGGCCCTGCCCGGATCGGAGCCTCTTCCAGCTATAGACTACAAATCCCAGAATACATGGCAGGAGGCCTCATCTAGACAATGGCCCAGTCATATTCTAACAATTTCCTGCCTGGTAATAAGAAGACTACAATATCACAATATTGACAATTGATACAGCAGCCTAACATTACTGAGAGGATTCATTGTGTCTATTGGAATGCGAAATAACGAATTCATAACTCATTGATTCAGCCATTCATTGATTCATTCACTTTTTATTCATTCGTGCATTCAGTGCTACATGACATTATTAGGAGTGTATATTTCAGTGCAGGGCAGGGAGAAGCAGCTAAGCGGATCAGATATGTCACTAAGTCCCCTGTCCATTATAATAGTACTACTTGCCCCCGGGGCGGCACTAGGTATTCTCTGTCTGCCCCCCAGCTGGTCGGCTCCATTAAAAGTGAATGCACAGCATTCCCCCCAGCAGTCCACAAGGGCGGCCATTCCTGAAAAGGTCAAGTGGGCAGTGCTTGACACTCAGAGGGGAGGGCAGGGTGTGTGTGTGTGTGTGTGTGTGTGTGTGTGTGTGTAGGGGGGACAGACAGACTGTTTTCCAGCTAAACGAGAGGGGGGGACTGTCTCACACTCTGAACCTGAGTGTGTATTTGTGTCATGGACACTGTCTGACACACATGACACACACATACACACACACTCAAGTTCATATACAGTATATATCATATTCCAATAACAGCTTGACCACAGTACAGCTGCAGGGACTTAATATAAACCTTGGATGAGTGTTGGTGGAGTACAGCAGGAATGAAGCAGATAATCAAACCATATATCCCCTTCCCTCCTCTCTCGTCCCCCCTGCTCACCACTCCTCTCCTCTCCCCTGCTCTCCTCTTCGCTCGCCTCCCCATTCCCCTTTCCTCCCCTCCTCTCCTCTCGCCTCCCCTCCTCCCCCCTCTCCTGCTCTGTCAACAGCTCTCCCTGAAACAAGAGATTGAGTGGGAACTCACTCTATTGAGTGAGTTCCCTCCTCTCTCTATCACTCTCTCTCTCTCTCTCTCTCTCTCTCTCTCTCTATCAATCACACGCTCTCTCTCTATCACTCTCTCTCTCCCTTTCTCTCTATCAATCACTCTCTCTCTCTATCACTCTCTCTACCACACACTCTCCCTTTCTCTCTATCAATCACACTCTCTCCCTTTCTCTCTATCACTCTCTCTCTCCCTTTCTCTCTATCACTCACTCTCTCTCTATCACTCTCTCTACCACACACTCCCTTTCTCTCTATCAATCACACTATCTCCCTTTCTCTCTATCACTCTATCTCTCCCTTTCTCTCATCACGCTCTCTCTTCCTTTCTATCTATCACTCTCTCTCTTCCTATCTATCTCCCTATCTATCACTCCCTATCTATCACACTCTCTCCCCTTCACTCTCTTTTACTCCCTCTCCCTTTCTCGGTTTCTGTAATTCTCTCTCTTTCATTCCTCCTCAGTCCTCCCTCTGCCAGTTGGTGAGGCGAGGTGCCAACCCTTCCCCACCGCCGGGCACGATGCCCTCACCCTTTATGCAAATGTCTCACAACCATCCCACCAGCCCAACTCACACATTCATTCTGTACCCCACCAACCCCAACACCAGCACTCTTCCCTAATTTACCACCCTTTCCTCGCTCTGTCACTCTGGTCTGCAGGCTCTCTCTCTCTCTCTATCTCTCTCTCTCTCTTTCTCTCTGTCTCTCTCTCTCTTTCTCTCTCTCTCTCGACAGCTATCTTTATTTCTCTCTCTGTAACCCTTACACTCTCTTGTCATCTCGGTCTCTCTTTCTCCCCTCTGTTCCCCTTCTCTCTCTTTCCCTCTTTTCTCTCTCAAATGGACCACCCCACACAGCTTGACTCAACCAGACTCCAAACTAGTACAGTCATTTATTACACTAGTGCCAAACAGACAAGTGCTGTGAGACTACCTTTTAGCCTTCCTAGTTCACCACGCACGCACACACACACATTGATGATGCATTGTACTGTTCATAAGAGGATACTACTTTACCAGTCTGTCTTCACCAGTCGGTCATCACCAGCCACGACAAACTGTTTTTGTAAATAACTCCCATTGAAATGTAGTGTGTCAGTTGATGTAATAGGATAGTAATGCTATGGGTCTGTCATCACCGTAGAATACATTTAATTACCCTTTTCATTGTGAGGGTTGGCCGCATTGTCCTCCACTACCTACTCTAGGATTAACTGTCCTGTTCTCCTCCTATCGAAACCCTAGTCCTCCACCAACTGTTCACTTGTCAATCTTGATTAATTAAATTGAACTCAAACAAATCTTAGTTAGGGACCAGAGATGTTCCTAGTAAGGTCATGTTTGTTTTGAAGGAAAACTGGCCCTAATCATAGTAAATAGAACTCCACTAAAGTTCTGTGGCTCGGTTACAGCATCCTCTGTTACAACATCCTCTGTTACAGCATCCTCTGTTACAACATCCTCTGTTACAGCATCCTCTGTTACAGCATCCTCTGTTACAACATCCTCTGTTACAGCATCCTCTGTTACAACATCCTCTGTTACAGCATCCTCTGTTACAGCATCCTCTGTTACAACATCCTCTGTTACAGCATCCTCTATTACAACATCCTCTTTTACAGCATCCTCTGTTACAGCATCCTCTGTTACAACATCCTCTGTTACAGCATCCTCTGTTACAACATCCTCTGTTACAGCATCCTCTGTTACAACATCCTCTGTTACAGCATCCTCTGTTACAACATCCTCTGTTACAGCATCCTCTGTTACAACATCCTCTGTTACAGCATCCTCTGTTACAGCATCCTCTGTTACAGCATTCTCTGTTACAGCATCCTCTGTTACAACATCCTCTGTTACAGCATCCTCTGTTACAGCATCCTCTGTTACAACATCCTCTGTTACAACATCCTCTGTTACAGCATCCTCTGTTACAACATCCTCTGTTACAGCATCCTCTGTTACAGCATCCTCTGTTACAACATCCTCTGTTACAACATCCTCTGTTACAACATCCTCTGTTACAACCACAGCTGACAGACAGATAAACGCAAACACAGTTTTGACCAGGGTCTATAGGTCTCTCATCAAAAGTAGTGCACTATATAGGGAATAGGCTAACATTTGGGATGCAGCCAGGGTCTGAGAGGAGACTCCGGGGAGGGAATCACATCTCTCCAACAGGGACCGAGCCTGATGGACGATTTAGAACCTGTTCAATTTAATTCAGTACTAGTAGATCAAAATCCTGACAAAAACCACCTAAGAACAGTACTTATTCCAAACACTTTTTTTCTACTTCCTACGTCAGGGGTGGGCATCTACGGCCCGCGGGCCCAGCCCATTCAATAGCTAAATTCATGGCAGAAAACACCTAAAATGGGCACTTAGTCCAAACACTTTCCCTTCCAAACCGTAGTAACACAGCTACAGATGTGGTGGTGGTACCACTGGTTACACTGTGAGTCAGAACAGAAGAGAGAGAGCTGGACTGTTCTCCTATTCTGAGAGTAGCTGTTGCACGTACACGCGCACACACATAGACACACATACACAAGCTGTAGCTGCCACGTCAGATGCTTCTCAACTTCTTGGCTGTCAGTCAGGAGACGCAGAGCTGATTCAGGGTGAAAAAAAATGAACTTGGCTTTAAAGCTACAATCTGTGATCTAGGAATATGTTCTAGAGTTCACTTTCAATTCTAGATTGATTCTTGAAGAATATAACTTGCGTCGTGAGCCTACAGCACAACTGTCCTTATCCTGTCCTATCCTATCCTATCTTATCTTATCCTACCCTATCCTATCCCATCCTACCTTATCCTATCCTATCCTATCCTATCCCATCCTACCCTATCCTATCGTATCCTATCGTATCCTACCCTGTCCTATCCCATCCTACCCTATCCTATCGTATCCTACCCTATCCTATCGTATCCTACCCTAACATACCCTATCCTAACCTACCCTACCCTATCCCATCCTACCCTATCCTACCCTACTCTATGCTATCCTACCTTATCCTATCCTACCCTATCCTATCCTACCCTATCCTATCCCATCCTACCCTATCCTACCCTATCCTACCTTATTCTACCCTACCCTATCCTACCCTATCCCATCCTACCCTATCCTACCCTACCCTATCCTTCCCTATCCTATCCTATCCTATCCTACCATATCCTATCCTGCCCTATCCTATCGTAAACCCCATTTTTTTATTTTTTATTACTCCCTCGTTTACAAACTGCCGTATTGCTGAGAACGAAACCCGGACTGTAGCTTTCAAATGTGCAGTGCAGCAGCCGCAGCCGAGCCAAGCCTCACACCACCACTGTGGCCAAATGAGTCAAGCCAGAGTTATAGCTGCTACTTCATCACCAACAAAAACAGCCGTGTGGGTTTGACCTCTGCTGCACTGTTCAATCATGCTTCAGACTGCAAGAGAAGATGGTTTCAGGATGGAGAAGAGAGAATTCCAGAATGTTTACTGTTATCAATAGTCCCGTTACAGTGTGCACGTACACACACACACACGCACACACACACACACACACGCACGCACACGCACGCACGCACACACACGCACGCACGCACGCACGCACGCACGCACACACACACACACACACACACACACACACACACACACACACACACACACACACACACACACACGCACGCATGCACACACGCACACACACACGCACACACACACACACACACACGCGCGTGCTTTAGGGCCTGGAAAGCGAACACACAGGGTATATAAGAATCAGATGTACAATAGGATTCAGGGTTTACGTCGTTCTCCAAATGGAGAGCTGCTGTATTGTGTGAGTCAACATTACAGTTTCTGCCTTTTCAAATATGTGATTCTTCAGGGGGAAAGGAAAGGGAACTCTGTCTAAGTCTGTGTCCCAAATGACACCTCATTATCATAGGGCGCTAGTCAAAAGTAGTGCACTATGTAGGGAATAGGGTGCCAGTTGACACGCAGCCCATAAAGGGGGATAGAGGAGGATTAAGAGGAGGCACATTTCCATAATATCTGATTCCTCAGATAGGTACTTGGCTCGTAGCACTAGCTCCCTCTAAGTAGAATAATATGGTCTGTGTCCAAAGGGCACCCTATTCCCTGTATAGTGAGCTACTTTTGACCAGAGCCATATGGGGCCCTGGTCTAAAGTCGTACACTATATAGGGAATAGGGTGCCCTTTGGGACATAGACGTGGTTTTGATGCATTAGTATCAGCATTCCATCACATCCCGTAAAGAAACTCAATATGTTTATTATCAACCATTTTAATCTGGAGGAGTAGACAGGAGTCAGACAAGGTGGAGAACCAGGTCGGGTTTAACATAGAGGCTGACTGGGGAGGGAAGTTGGGTAACTGTCTTTGGGAATGAATGACATTCCGTTCTTAGACAATAGACTGGCAAATGGAGAAATAGTTGTTAGATCGGCTAGACGGGCTGATTTCCAAGGAAAGCTAGCAAAGTAGCTTTTTAGTTTGACAAAATCTGAGATAAGACCCATGGCTCGCTTTTACTGAGAGAGAGAGAGAGAGAGAGAGGGTTTGTGTGATATTGTGTGACGTGTGTGTGTGTGTGTGTTTGTGTATCTCCTGTACTGAGAGAACTCTGAGACACAGAGACAGTGAGCAGTAGGTTACAGTACTTACTCTGGTCACACACACACACACACACACACACACACACGAAAGGAAAATCTAGACGTAATAACAAATTAAATGGGAAGTTTTTCATCATTCCGATATTTGTTTAAAAGCTTATTTGTTTATTCACTTATAAACCTCCCATAAAGCCTCCAACTCAAAATTCCTCTGTTTGGAACACGAGAGAGAACATTCAAACAGTGTAAATTCCCATTGCTGGGAAAAGGATCGGCTCTATTCCAGGACCAATCCATAACATCTGAAAAGAAATACATTGAGCGCAACCGGGAAAACACAAACTGCCGGGAACGAGTTCAATGCTCATTGGAGATGTATGTTTCCCTCCTCCATGGTTGCCCCCCAAATAGCACCCTATTCCCTATATAGTGCACTACTTTTGACCAGGGCCCATAGGGCTCACAAACTCCCACTACTCTCACTGAGCTGGCTTGTTGTCGCTCCTGTTCCAGTTAACACACCACAAGCCAGAGAGAGTACCGCAAAAATGTCTAAATCAGCATCATTAGGCCTGTGTGCTCTAAACACACACGTTTCCCCTGAGTCTGGAGCCCTGGTGTGTGTGTGTGTCTTTAAGTCAATAAACACAAACATATCACCATCTCCCACCCAGCCACAACCCCTTCTAGCTATCTTGCCTCCCTAGTTGTAGCCACCAGCCCCCCAATGCCTCCAACCGCCCTCACCACCGCACCCAATACTGTCAACCGCCCTCACCACCGCACCCAATACTGTCAACCGCCCTCACCACCGCACCCAATACCCTCAACCACCCTCACCACCGCACCCAATACTGTCAACCGCCCTCACCACCGCATCCAATACTGCCAACCGCCCTCACCACCGCATCCAATACTGCCAACCGCCCTCACCACCGCATCCAATACTGCCAACCGCCCTCACCACCGCATCCAATACTGCCAACCGCCCTCACCACCGCATCCAATACTGCCAACCGCCCTCACCACCGCATCCAATACTGCCAACCGCCCTCACCACCGCATCCAATACTGCCAACCGCCCTCACCACCGCATCCAATACCCTCAACCTCCCTCACCACCACACCCAATACTGTCAACCGCCCTCACCACCACACCCAATACCCTCAACCACCCTCACCACCGCACCCAATACTGCCAACCACCCTCACCACCGCACCCAATACCCTCAACCACCCTCACCACCGCACCCAATACTGCCAACCACCCTCACCACCGCACCCAATACCGCCAACCACCCTCACCACTGCACCCAATACTGTCAACCACCCTCACCACCGCACCCAATACCGTCAACCACCCTCACCACTGCACCCAATACTGTCAACCACCCTCACCACCGCACCCAATACTGTCAACCACCCTCACCACTGCACCCAATACTGTCAACCACCCTCACCACCACACCCAATACCGCCAACCGCCCTCACCACAGCACCACGTGTGTGTGGTGAGAGAGAGGGCTCCAAATGTCTTTCATTTGCAGGTCCGACTCCCAGTTGAAGAGTTGCATGTGTGTGACTGTGTGTTGAAACTCCACAGGTGAGATTGGTCAAATGAAACTAGGAATAACGTAAGGAGTAACAATGGAAAGGGTTAGAAGTGAGTTTGGGGTAAAACCTTCTAATCCACATCTGCATGTGTTTTAATATGGTTTCACATTAACTTACAATTGCCTCTCAGCACATGTGTGTGTGTGTGTGTGTGTGTGTGTCTCTTCCCCAATCCATATGGTATTACCAACCGTCATTACGGACAGTTTAATAACGATCATCATCAGAGTTGACTGATTCTTACCATGTTATTTTGTAATTGTCAATATTTCTGTCAGGTGGATCATCTTAGAGCAGGGGTAGGTAACTACATTCAGCCTTGGAGTGTCGGGGGTCGCGAAGATAATTATATTCATCTGTACACTGCAAATTGACCACAACTACACGTAAGCCCAAAAAGAGATTGTAGTTGGACATTTCACTCGTTTCATACTTTGATTACATTGAGACAAGATCACGTTTCTTTTTCATTCCTGGGAAAATATGTGCTTTTTATATATTTTTTGCTGAGTTTCAAACAAATATATGTTTTTTGTGTGTTTGTTTTTACTCAACTTTGGCAGGCCAAAAATAATCCTTCCCGGGCGGTTTTGACCCGCGGGACGCCTGTTGCCGACCCCTGTGTTATAGGAAGTAGTCTGCAATCAGATTGAAAACAGAAGCAGCAGGCACCTGAATCCAATTCATTTAATGTGACCCTTCCTGAACAACACTAGACCCTCACCAAGCATCGATGTGTAGAGGAACACGTTTGGGCCAATGGAATATATTCTCATGGACAGAGAATCAAGACAACAGCCATTAAGGAGGAATGTATGTATCGTGAGGCCGGTACTCGCACAAACTCAAGATGTTGTCAGTCACATCAAAACCAAAAAGTCTGCACTACTATAGTGCACTACTTTTGACCAGGGCCCATAGGGTGCACTACTTTTGACCAGGGCCCATAGGATGCACTACTTTTGACCAGGGCCCATAGGGTGCACTACTTTTGACCAGGGCCCATAGGGTGCACTATTTTTGACCAGGGCCCATAGGGTGCCATTTGGGATGCAGGCCTGGCCCATCTTGTCAAGCCATGATTAGTGCATATTATGGGATGAAAGCGTTGACGTGTCAATACTGTCAATGTGTGAAGTGAAAAGCAGGTCTGTTCAGCGCTGCACGGCCTGCGGCCTCATACTCCCGCTTTCAAACACACCTGTATGCACGCATACACACACTCATCTGTATGCACACATACACACACACTCATCTGTATGCACACATACACACACACTCATCTGTATGCACACATACACACACACTCATCTGTATGCACACATACATACACACTCATCTGTATGCACACATACACACACACTCATCTGTATGCACACATACACACACACTCATCTGTATGCACACATACACACACACACACACTCATCTGTATGCACGCATACACACACACTCATCTGTATGCACACATACACACACACTCATCTGTATGCACACATACACACACACTCATCTGTATGCACGCATACACACACACTCATCTGTATGCACACATACACACACACTCATCTGTATGCACACATACACACACACTCACCTGTATGCACACATACACACACACACACCTGTATGCGGGAAGAAGCAGCTTTAGAAGTACAGTGCAGTACGTTGCCATGGCGTTTCGCATCACACAACAGTACTCTGATTTAAATGTATATATAATCAAAATAAATGAATTGCAAACGATGTGACTTACTCTACGAGCATCAGGATCACTTGGCCAAGTCACTGTGAAGAATCCTGAAGAAGTCTCCTCTTAAGTCAATCTATGCAAATGCTGCTTTAAAAAAAAGTATGCTTGAAAATGAACAAATAAATAGATGAAAAACAGAAAGGAAGGAATGTTACAATAGAGTTCCAGCTAATTGTGATGTGACCTGTTGATGTGAGGGTCTGTAGTGCTGCAGACTGGCCACAGAGAAGTCTCTCTCTAATACAGCACACACACTCATTCTCCCTCTCTCTGTTTCTACACAGACACACACACACACTCATTCTCCCTCTCTCTGTTTCTACACAGACACACACACACAGACACACACACACGCACTCTTTCTCTCTCCCTACACACACAATCTCTTTTCCACACAGGCCTCCCTGCCTCCCTCTGTGTGCTCACAGCTGTGGATCTTGTACTGGGTTCACCTAAGGTAAAGATATGGTATATTACGTAATGGCTTATAGATTTTTCCACCCTTGGAGGGCAGCCAAAACCCTCCTCCTCTCTCCAGAGGAGTGAGAGCAGTGAGTTGAGAGTAGAGGAGAGCAGAGAGTTAGAGAACACTTTGTTCTACTGAGACTGACTGACTGTACTGTCCAGGCCTAGCCCAGCTAGCACACTTCTACTACAGTGGTGTACGGAATCAAAGGACGTTTTTCAGTACGAAAAGTACTGGACTGACTGACAGAGAGAGAGAGAGAGAAGGACAGAGAGGGGGGGCAGAGAGAGAGAGAATGGGGAGGGACAGAGAGAGAGAGAGGGGACATTAAGAGAAAGAGAGGGGAAAGTAAGAGAAAGAGAGGGGACAGTGAGAGAAAGAGAGGGGACAGAGAGCGAGAGAGAGGGGAGGGACAAAGGGAGAGAGGGACAGAGACAGAGAGAGAGAAAAAGAGTGAGAGAGCTGCTCTATATTGATGTGACAGTCTAACATGCCTACAGCATTAGACGCTCCTGTCAACACCTCCCCATGCAAACGCTCCCTGTGGTACAAACACACTAAAATAAATGACCTTCAGTGCGTGTTGTGTCATGCCAATGCAGTGAAGCACTGGTACTCTAGACCTATGGTATCCTATGATCAGATCAACTGGCAAAGGGTACTGGATTACACATACACTAACCTATATCTAGCTGTATGGTTGACGAATGCTTGTTCCAACCACAGGACTAAATAGAACACTAATCATACACATGTATCTCTATGGTCCCATCTAACAGGGATCAAACCAATCAGGCTGTTCTACCTGCTTCATATGCTGTGTTATTACTTCTTTAGCCTAGCAGCTAACCAATCAGGCTGTTCTACCTGCTTCATATGCTGTGTTATTACTTCTTTAACCTAGCAGCTAACCAATCAGGCTGTTCTACCTGCTTCATATGCTGTGTTATTACTTCTTTAACCTAGCAGCTAACCAATCAGGCTGTTCTACCTGCTTCATATGCTGTGTTATTACTTCTTTAACCTAGCAGCTAACCAATCAGGCTGTTCTACCTGCTTCATATGCTGTGTTATTACTTCTTTAACCTAGCAGCTAACCAATCAGGCTGTTCTACCTGCTTCATATGCTGTGTTATTACTTCTTTAACCTAGCAGCTAACCAATCAGGCTGTTCTACCTGCTTCATATGCTGTGTTATTACTTCTTTAACCTAGCAGCTAACCAATCAGGCTGTTCTACCTGCTTCATATGCTGTGTTATTACTTCTTTAACCTAGCAGCTAACCAATCAGGCTGTTCTACCTGCTTCATATGCTGTGTTATTACTTCTTTAACCTAGCAGCTAACCAATCAGGCTGTTCTAGCTGCTTCATATGCTGTGTTATTACTTCTTTAACCTAGCAGCTAACCAATCAGGCTGTTCTACCTGCTTCATATGCTGTGTTATTACTTCTTTAACCTAGCAGCTAACCAATCAGATTATTATCTGGCACTACTTCTTTCCTGCAAATCTTCAGATCAACTGTCTACACTGGATATATATATATTTCTAACATATCTGACAGTGAAGCTTCTGTCTGCAAATTCTCTTCAGTTTACTAATACAGGATACAGTGAGCCTAATGGTTAGAGAGCTGGGCCAGTAAACGAAAGGTCACTGGTTCGAATCCCCGAGCCGACTATGTGAAAAATCTGGCCAGGTACCTTTGAGCAAGGCACTTAACCCTAATTTCTCCTGTTAGTCTCTCTGGTTAAGAGTGTTTGCTAAAAGACAAAAATGTCAACTGTATCGAAACACGTGACGCAAACATTGTATCAAGCTCCTGATGAAGACGTAAGTAGAAAATCATCTGAGATGGAGGATTTAGTCAAGCCCTTTGGGACAGTATTCAATAGATCTGCTTTGTCAGAAATCAATGCCTATACATTGATCTAGCGGCTCTAATTAGATCTTTCTGTACTGTGTATGCGTGAGTGGTCTGTGTATGCGTGAGTGGTCTGTGTATACGTGAGTGGTCTGTGTATGAGTGAGTGGTCTGTGTATGTGTGAGTGGTCTGTGTATACGTGAGTGGTCTGTGTATGAGTGAGTGGTCTGTGTATGCGTGAGTGGTCTGTGTATGTGTGAGTGGTCTGTGTATACGTGAGTGGTCTGTGTATGAGTGAGTGGTCTGTGTATGCGTGAGTGGTCTGTGTATGCGTGAGTGGTCTGTGTATGCTTGAGTGGTCTGTGTATGCGTGAGTGGTCTGTGTATGCGTGAGTGGTCTGTGTATGTGTGAGTGGTCTGTGTATACGTGAGTGGTCTGTGTATGAGTGAGTGGTCTGTGTATGCGTGAGTGGTCTGTGTATGCGTGAGTGGTCTGTGTATGCGTGAGTGGTCTGTGTATGCGTGAGTGGTCTGTGTATGCGTGAGTGGTCTGTGTATGAGTGAGTGGTCTGTGTATGCGTGAGTGGTCTGTGTATGCGTGAGTGATCTGTGTATGCGTGAGTGGTCTGTGTATGTGTGATTGGTCTGTGTATGTGTGAGTGGTCTGTGTATGCGTGAGTGGTCTGTGTATGCGTGAGTGGTCTGTGTATGCGTGATTGGTCTGTATGTGTGTGAATGGTCTGTGTATGCGTGAGTGGTCTGTGTGTGTGTGTGAGTGGTCTGTGTGTGTGTGAGTGGTCTGTGTGTGTGTGAATGGTCTGTGTGTGTGTGAGTGGTCTGTGTGTGTGAGTGGTCTGTGTGTGTGTGTGAGTGGTCTGTGTGTGTGTGAGTGGTCTGTGTGTGTGTGAATGGTCTGTGTGTGTGTGTGAGTGGTCTGTGTGTGTGTGAGTGGTCTGTGTGTGTGTGAATGGTCTGTGTGTGTGTGAGTGGTCTGTGTGTGTGTGAATGGTCTGTGTGTGTGTGAATGGTCTGTGTGTGTGTGAGTGGTCTGTATATGCGTGAGTGGTCTGTGTGTGTGTGAGTGGTCTGTGTGTGTGTGAGTGGTCTGTGTGTGGATGCATGATGTGTCAAATCCTCTTTGGAGAAAAACCCTACAAAGTAACTAGGAGCTTTCATTTCACGGTTAACCGCCTTGTCCCATTCACTGGGTTAGCTACCCGACGAAAAAGAGAAGAAACTAAATAAAATAAAAAAAACACAAACGGGTGAGTCAGGGGGATGAGGGGGGAGGAGGGGGGAGGAGGGGGGAGGAGGGGGAAACAACAACATCTCCTCCAGAGTTGAGGATCCTTCCTAACCGTTGCTCTCTCTTCAACAGAGGCGAGTTGACGAGGAGAAGAAAGTGGAGGGAGGAGGAAGAAAAAGAAAATGGGAGTCTCTTCTCTTCCAGGGCAGCTGCCAGAGAGCCTCTTCTCATCCCTCACTCCTCTCATCCCTCACTCCTCTCATCCCTCACTCCTCTCATCCTTCACTCCTCTCATCCCTCACTCCTCTCATCCCTTACTCCTCTCATCCCTCACTCCTCTCATCCCTTACTCCTCTCATCCCTCACTCCTCTCATCCCTCACTCCTCTCATCCCTTACTCCTCTCATCCCTCACTCCTCTCATCCCTCACTCCTCTCATCCTTCACTCCTCTCATCCCTCACTCCTCTCATCCCTCACTCCTCTCATCCCTCACTCCTCTCATCCCTCACTCCTCTCATCCTTCACGTCTTTCATTACGTCTTTCCGTTATCACGTCTTCTGAAAGTTGTGTCCAACTTGGCAGAATCACAGACTTTGGTAGCGTCCCAAATGGCAACCTTTCCCCTGTAGGCCCTGGTCAAAAGTAGTGCACTGTTTAGGGAATAGGGTGGCATTTGGGACACAGCCTCTCCCTCCTTACCTTATGTATGTTCCTGGTTGGCAGGCTGGTCTGTCTGTAGACTGTGTGGGCTCAGGCTCAGAGGCTGACTCACAAATGGCACCCTATTCCCTAAATAGTGCACTACTTTTGACCAGGGTCCATAGTGCATAATGTAGAGAATAGGGTACTATTTTGGACACACAAAGAGTCTGTGGCCTTCATCTATCTACACCGTTTCATTATTGGTATGTGTGTACATTTGGTTCTGATGTCTGATAGAATTTAATACCCTACAGAGGGAACTCATGAGTGAATTGAATGATTAGGTTTTTCAGAGCTCGACAATACACTTCATCTCTAATCTTTAAACTAAGCAAATAGGTGCCTTATAATGGCCGCATTTCACATTGAATATAAAATGTGTTTTCTCATGGTGAGATTGGCTTGGCTGAGGAGAGGAGGATACGGCTGTTTGTCATCTATTCTTCTCTCTATCGTATCGACACCCACACACACACATATTGTACCATACTGAACTGATTATAGTTAACTTCTTCCCTCCACCACAATCCTCAATATGTATATCTGGAACGTGTGTGTGCGTGTGTGTTCCACAGCAGTATATCGCAGACCGCCACCAGACCGCTGTAGGGGCTGCCTGCTACCACTGGCCACGGCTCAGCCAAAATCTAATCCATGCTGGGGGGTTGGGGTGTGATACACACACACACACACACAGGGGACAGTCAGCAACCTATTATCCTATGCTGCATGGTGATTGTGGAGGGGCGGCGGTAAAGTGTGGTAAATCCATTTTCCATGGGCGGTCAGGAAGACTGCACAGCTAAAAAGATGAACAGACTTAACTCGTCTTCCTCAAAGGCAGGAGGAGAGGAGATGCACCCGGCCCCCGACCCCCGGCCCCCCGGCCCCCGGCCCCCCGACCCGGGATGAGAGATATAGTACAAGGTATCCTACAGGACTTCAGCTAGCTGGGACTTTAGTGCTTGCATCATTAGGTTACCAGTGGTAGAGATGGAGCATTCTGTTTAAATGTGGCGATGTATATATGCATGTACATTCTGTCTCATTATGCATACAGTATAGTAAATGTATATACATGTATTATTACATGGATGCGTACAAGCGTGCATAAACACATACAGTAAATGTACACATTTACAAGCACTGCAGTATATATAACAGACATAGTCCTATACACATAGAACATATGTACTAGCACAGGGCCCACCAGGCAGAACTGACCCCAGGCAGAAGCTGACCCCAGGCAGAAGCTGACCCCAGGCAGAAGCTGACCCCAGGCAGAACTGACCCCAGGCAGAAGCTGACCCCAGGCAGAAGCTGACCCCAGGCAGAGCTGACCCCAGGCAGAAGCTGACCCGAGGCAGAAGCTGACCCCAGGCAGAGTTGACCCCAGGCAGAACTGACCCCAGGCAGAAGCTGACCCCAGGCAGAAGCTGACCCCAGGCAGAGCTGACCCCAGGCAGAGCTGACCCCAGGCAGAGCTGACCCCAGGCAGAAGTTGACCCCAGGCAGAGCTACGCCCAGGCAGAGCTGACCCCAGGCAGAGCTGACCCCAGGCAGAGCGGTGTGATCCATTAGCCTGGGGGAGATTAATAAGTAACCAGAACACAATGTAGTGCAGGGTGTCACCCTGCCAGGCAGCGCCGGGGCATTCTACCCATCCATCACCCCAAACCTTATGCCTATTCTCAGCTCCACCATCATAGAAATACAACAACTAGAATGGGCATTCAAGTCAATGTTCCCTGATAGGTGGAGGGGCTGCGGGTCCCATTCTAATAGTTATATTTCTATGTCCAACACCAGCTCCTGTCCCCGTGTCGGTGTGGTGAAAAGTGACACCACGTCAGGAACGATGTTACCAGCTTGGTAGGCTATGTTACCGGATCAAGGGAGGCCACCTCGGCTTACACCAACACCACCGTACACCCCAGTCACCATCCGGTGCTGGTGTAACCAAAACCCACCGCTGACGCATGAGGTCCCTGGAGGACAAACTGGGTGAGAATAACTCACACTACTGACAGACTTACCGCCTGACATCAGGACTAAGGCCTATCTATCTTTACCTGACGACTCAAACTGAATCCTTCCACTGCTCTATGTTAGCTACATAGTCAGTCTGAGACTGCCATCATTGAAGTTGTTTGTGGTGATGTCAAAATGAGGATTGTTGGACAAAACAAAGTCATCATTGGATCATTTCTAACCAATCTGAGTATCAAAGCCAGTGATGAATTTTCTAAAAGCTGCTTTACCCACATGTATTTCTGGTGCTGGCCCAACCCATCGGTTTCTGGGACCAATCAGAATGGTTAGAATGTGTTCACATTCTAGACATCTTTGGGGAGGTACTCAGATCCAGACTCATTGCGGAGAAGAAACTAACGTCCATGGGCGTAGTATTTGGCTGGAGCAAGGAGTTTGGGTAGCCAGGCAATATCTATGTAACATGGCAAGCTGTAACTTAAAAGTGTAAATGGCAAATGAATCTATTTGAAATAGTTGAAAAATGAGACATGTAACATACATTTTATTTTGTGATTTCTCGACTGTTCCAAATTGATGAATTGCATAATAAATAAGGACATCATCATCAACTACTGAATCATTCATTGGTGCTTCCAGTACTGAAGTGATGAAGGAAGGGGTTAACCTACAAGCATTGACAGGGCTGGTTCCAGGCAGACATGACATCACTTATGGCCTCAGGCCGCTTTAAAACTTTTTTAAAATGTCTCTTCACCCCATGGCAAAATGTGTACAATTGCAGGATATCTGCTTAGGGCCCCCAAAAGACTAGAGCTGGCCCTGCACATTTATCCTTGTGCGCTGACCTGCCCAAATCTCGTGGCAACGCTTCTCAATCACACTAATATGGACACACATACTGCGGTGTCCTTGCTTTCCCTTCACACGCAATCAAACTACAACTACATTATTCTTTGAGAGATAATTATGACATCATCTCTATCACCAAACGTACATTACCTAATGCTCACAGCTATGTTTGGCCTAAACTCATTTCTTTCTTTCAAGTCGACCATAACGCGGGCATTCATTGCCACACACGGCTCAGTGCGTTTTATGTACGCCTACGCATTTGATCTTGAAATCAATTCAAAAACAAGTGGGGAATATACTAAACATAAAATATATACATTTTTTTTAAACCATTAAATCGACCAACAACTAAACGCATGTCCAGCAAGGGTTACGTATTTTGTTATCAAGAGCAGCAGAAAAATTCATGGGTTGGCACTGTGCGTAAAAGGCAGACTGCGGAAGCCTCGTGAAAACGCAAGCAAATCCAGACTCGACGCAGTGTAGCCTGCACTAAATATCACATTTTCTGGGAAACTTGAGTGGAGACTGAAGCAATAATTGATATCCAAACACATTACATAAAACCTTTATGCAAATGGTTCCTTCCTCTCCTTCCTCTCCCTACAAAAAACATAAAACAGTGCCATATTCCTCCTCAAAAACCCTCCCAGCGCCACTTTGCAAATGTACTGATTTGGCTATCCATACTTCGCGTCCATTACGCGTCATGCCCAAGGTCCCTCACCTAAGCATGTCCATTCCAACAAAGCTTTTATCCTCATTAATAATGTATCACTGATTGTTTACGTTTGTTACCACATGTCCCCATTGCTGATTGTTTCATTATTAACAACATGGTTAAATCGAAGAAAATGTAAAGTCAATCTCCAGACAAAATGGTTGATTCCGGAGGAACGCGAGGATAATTCCCGCGGGTGGTATGATAAGCACACACACACTCTCTCTCTCTCACTCACCGGAAAACCAAGGTTAATTGGCCCTCTGAAAACTCCGTTCAACGCTTGGAGGGAACTTTTTAGTCAAAAGATCATATCGCAAGAATTTGCACAACTTGCAAACATATAATATTGGAACAGGCAAGAAAAAAAGATCGTGTATTTCCTTTCATATTCTCACTGCCAAATAATCTGCATAATGTCTTGAGGCCAAGCAACTTTGACTGCCTTTTTTATAATGCAAATACTGAATATGCTACTAGATTTAAATTAAATCAGATCATTATAACGCTGACAAATCAATTACTGGTGAAAAATCTATCAGTCGCGAGGAAAACAAATCAGCTCACAGAAGCTTAACAAGATCAATATGTATTGCGCATATGGGCAGC
The DNA here is from genome assembly GCF_002021735.2 of Oncorhynchus kisutch. Taxonomy (NCBI): domain Eukaryota; kingdom Metazoa; phylum Chordata; class Actinopteri; order Salmoniformes; family Salmonidae; genus Oncorhynchus; species Oncorhynchus kisutch. The sequence goes on along the minus strand of NC_034193.2, from coordinate 51,397,501 downwards.
ATGCACGCGCATATGGGCATAATGCACGCGCTCGCCGCGCTGCTCGGCTCATGTAGGCGGATCTGTAGCCAATTAATTTTAATTAATGGAAAGAAAGAGAAACATGATGCGCGCGGAGCTCAACCCCATATGCACTTGGCTTGGAAATATATCTAAACTAAATATGCAGTTTTTGAAAGAAGTGCCCTGAATAAATGTATAGGAAAATAAAACATAAACAAATTAAATAATGCCAAGTCTGAACTCTTACAAGCTAAATTACATTGACCCCAGCTGACCAATATGACAATATCTATCTTTAAAGAAATCATTAATGCTGTTTATGATTTTCTATAAGAAATACGTTTCTTTAAGACTGACATTTCTTCCACAGTGATTTTAGCTGAAGCGTTGACTGTCCTGTGTCTACTACAAAGAGCTGACGGAGAGGGCCTACATTTCTCCCCAGCCAAACATGCGGTTACTGTTCCTTAGGCCTAATTCTAAAACTGAACACTTGTTACAGAAAGTGAATAGAAATCACAGTGACAACAACACATCCAATTGTATGGTTAAAGTAGGCTATTAAGTCCAATTAAAATAACGAAGGGCACTCAATAATTCATGGAACTTCGAAAAACACTTGCAAAGCTGAGAAGGCCGCGTCTGGAATCTGGACTATTATGCGTGTAAGCACTTGCGTGTTGGTAAAATAAAATAATATTAATTGTGTGAATTATCCTATTAAAATTAAGTCAGAAATGCCATTAAAAAATGTACAATTCAACCTCA
>NC_034193.2:51371730-51391730 GCF_002021735.2 Oncorhynchus kisutch | reverse complement strand
AAGTGATGTAGCATATTGATAAAATCATTAGCACGCTCAATGTGCCAGACAGGTGGCTGGAGTCAGAGGCCTTCAGAAAGAAAAGCAGAGGGAATGTAGCGAGGACATAAACAGTCATGTCTCTGTTACTGTGCAGAGACATTACACATGCAGACATGCACAATAGTCCCAGGTGTGTACATGTGAATATACAAGGCTCAGACTGTCAAAGCAAAGAAGTAACAGAAGGGAAAACAGTGTACTGTACTGTGAATAGTAAGTACGATATGTATATAAATGAAGCATGAATATGTGCATTATATGTTTTGAATGCTGAACCTGTTGTGGACGTTTTCACTCCCATGATGCAATGGCCATATCATGGAATGCCCTGATGTATTTTGATATATTTATATTTTTATAAATATACATTAATATTTGGATAAATATATATATATTCTGGGCCCTGGTAAAACATTTTAAAAAACTATAGTGTAGTGACAGTAGTAGTGAAGGTAACTGGTAGTAGGGAGATATTGTGTGTGTGTGTGTGTGTGTGTGTGTGTGTGTGTGTGTGTGTGTGTGTGTGTGTGTGTGTGTGTGTGTGTGTGTGTGTGTGTGTGTGTGTGTGTGTACGTACCCTGTAGGAATCAGACACGAGAAAACACTCGGGCATCCCGGGGCCTCTCGAAGGGTCTTCATTCACCAGGTACGTGTCAGTGGCCTGAAACGCAATAATTAATTCATTCATCGCTGATTGGATTTATATACATAACATAACACAACATAACATAACAACACACACATCACATTTGAAGGCCTAAATTGCAGTGGTGTATTAGTGAATTACATTACAAGTAGTTTAAGCCTTATCGTTAAGCAGCCTGAACAATTCTGTGAAAAGCAGCCCCTGCTCAAGGATTTGGTACTACAGAGAACGCCTTTCTGTTTTACTACTGAAACATTCTGTTCCTCACATATTTGTTCTCTCCCATTTTGATTATAGATTAACAAATTAACACACAGAACACAAGAAACAATTAAAGAACAACCACAGAACGATTATGAACAGGCAGCTAATTATCCTATTGTTCACCTTGCTCACCATGAGGTTGGCACCGATCAGAGCTTTGATTACATTTTAATATTATCCCCTACAACAGGGTTTCCAAACTCCGTCCCACCCCCCAACCACCCCGAGTGCACATTTGTTATTTTGCCGTGGCACTACACAGGTGATTCAAATAACCAGCTCATCATCCAGCCTTGATGATTTGAATCAGCTGTGTAGTGCTACTGCAAAAAACATCTGTTAAATAAAGATGACATCCAGGATACAGTTAACTAGAAGTACACGAACAAAAAGCAAACCTGCACACAGAGAGTTGATTCTTTTCTTTGTTCACCGTGGCCACGTTGTTGGCACAAATCACATCATTTGTTTACATTTGAATGTTACCCCATAGACCCCAAGACAAGACTAGAGATTGCTTTCTTCAATGGAAAAGAAAACTACACCTGTGTTCATTTCCAATTACCACATGGAAATGACAGTTTGCATGCAGTAGTCTGTATTAGTCTGTATTCAGAGGGGAAGTGTATTAACTAGTCTGTATTCAGAGGGGAAGTGTACTAACTATTCTGTATTCAGAGGGGAAGTGTATTAACTATTCTGTATTCAGAGGGGAAGTGTACTAACTATTCTGTATTCAGAGGGGAAGTGTACTAACTAGTCTGTATTCAGAGGGGAAGTGTACTAACTAGTCTATATTCAGAGGGGAAGTGTATTAACTAGTCTGTATTCAGAGGGGAAGTGTACTAACTATTCTGTATTCAGAGGGAAAGTGTACTAACTAGTCTGTATTCAGAGGGGAAGTGTACTAACTAGTCTGTATTCAGAGGGGAAGTGTATTAACTAGTCTGTATTCAGAGGGGAAGTGTACTAACTATTCTGTATTCAGAGGGAAAGTGTACTAACTAGTCTGTATTCAGAGGGGAAGTGTACTAACTAGTCTGTATTCAGAGGGGAAGTGTATTAACTAGTCTGTATTCAGAGGGGAAGTGTACTAACTATTATGTATTCAGAGGGGAGGTGTACTAACTATTCTGTATTCAGAGGGGAAGTGTACTAACTATTATGTATTCAGAGGGGAAGTGTACTAACTAGTCTATATTCAGAGGGGAAGTGTATTAACTAGTCTGTATTCAGAGGGGAAGTGTACTAACTATTCTGTATTCAGAGGGGAAGTGTACTAACTAGTCTGGATTCACAGGGGAAGTGTACTAACTAGTCTTTATTCAGAGGGGAGGTGTGCTAACTATTCTGTACTCAGAGGGGAAGTGTACTAACTATTCTGTATTCAGAGGGGAAGTGTACTAACTATTCTGTATTCAGAGGGGAAGTGAACTAACTATTCTGTATTCAGAGGGGAAGTGTACTAACTATTCTGTATTCAGAGGGGAAGTGTACTAACTAGTCTGTATTCAGAGGGGAAGTGTACTAACTAGTCTGTATTCAGAGGGGAGGTGTGCTAACTATTCTGTACTCAGAGGGGAAGTGTACTAACTATTCTGTATTCAGAGGGGAAGTGTACTAACTATTCTGTATTCAGAGGAGATGTGAACTAACTTCTCTGTACTCAGAGGGGAAGTGTACTAACTATTCTGTATTCAGAGGGAAAGTGTACTAACTATTCTGTATTCAGAGGGGAAGTGTACTAACTATTATGTATTCAGAGGGGAGGTGTACTAACTATTCTGTATTCAGAGGGGAAGTGTACTAACTATTATGTATTCAGAGGGGAAGTGTACTAACTAGTCTATATTCAGAGGGGAAGTGTATTAACTAGTCTGTATTCAGAGGGGAAGTGTACTAACTATTCTGTATTCAGAGGGGAAGTGTACTAACTAGTCTGGATTCACAGGGGAAGTGTACTAACTAGTCTGTATTCAGAGGGGAGGTGTGCTAACTATTCTGTACTCAGAGGGGAAGTGTACTAACTATTCTGTATTCAGAGGGGAAGTGTACTAACTATTCTGTATTCAGAGGGGAAGTGAACTAACTATTCTGTATTCAGAGGGGAAGTGTACTAACTATTCTGTATTCAGAGGGGAAGTGTACTAACTAGTCTGTATTCAGAGGGGAAGTGTACTAACTAGTCTGTATTCAGAGGGGAGGTGTGCTAACTATTCTGTACTCAGAGGGGAAGTGTACTAACTATTCTGTATTCAGAGGGGAAGTGTACTAACTATTCTGTATTCAGAGGAGATGTGAACTAACTTCTCTGTACTCAGAGGGGAAGTGTACTAACTATTCTGTATTCAGAGGGGAAGTGTACTAACTATTCTGTATTCAGAGGGGAAGTGTACTAACTATTCTGTATTCAGAGGGGAAGTGTACTAACTATTCTGTATTCAGAGGGGAAGTGTACTAACTTGTCTGTACTCAGATGGGAAGTGTAATAACTAGTCTGTATTCAGAGAAGCTTAATTTGTATTCTAAAGGAAGGGAAGGCTCTGGCAAGGACCTGTTTTGTTTGTTTGTTTGTTTGTTTGTTTGTGTGTGTGTGTGTGTGTGTGTGTGTGTGTGTGTGTGTGTGTGTGTGTGTGTGTGTGTGTGTGTGTGTGTGTGTGCGCGTGTGTGTGTGCGCGTGCTCCAGTATGTGTGTGTGTGTGTGCTCCAGTATGTGTGTGTGAGATATAGCTCCATTTCTTTCCAGTTCTGCTGTGGTTGATTGGATCAGGCTAACCCACTCCACTCCACTTAGTTTAGCTGGAGACCAAATCCCACAGCCAGGTAGCTAGCCGCACAGTTCTGTGAAATCCTATTTCAATTTCACAACTTTCCCAGATAGACCAGGAGAAAGAAACACACACATTGTTGCCAACCTGGCCCTCACCCCCCTTGTATATATCCACAGCCTACCTGGCAGACTGAGATTATATTTATATAATATAAGCACACGAGTGCAAACATAATCACTAACACATATATGCATTTGTACATGCCCTCTGACACTAAACACACACACACACACACACACACACACAAACACACACACACACACACACACACACACACACACACACACACACACACACACACACACACGTGCGCACCACTTGCAGTGCCGACACAAAGCCCATAATAAGAGCCAGACGTTGGCAGACCACACAACCCTGAGTTGTGGTGAAAACAAAGGCTATTCATATCCCTCCACTCGGAATGAACGCTCTCTCCATTCCCTCTCTCTCCATTCCCTCTCTCTCCATTCCCTCTCTCTCCATTCCCTCTCTCTCCATTCCCTCTCTCTCCATTCCCTCTCTCTCCATTCCCTCTTTCGCCTTTCCCTCTCTCTATCCCACTCTCTTGCTCTCCTTCTTGCTAGGCGGCAGGTAGCCTACTGGTTGGGCCAGTAAACGAAAGGTTGCTGGTTCCAATCCCCGAGCCAACTAGGTAAAAAAAGATTTAGATGTGCCCTTGAGCAAGGCACTTAACCCTAATTGTGCCTGTAAGTTCCTCTGCATAAGACCGTCTACTAACATGTAAATATTCTCTTTCACTCTCTATCTCCTACTGACATTTTTTGGAGGTATAATCTGTGCCCACAACGGTTTTTTCATTTCTTGCGGCTTGTGTGATTTCTAATCATCTTTATTAGCACATAAAGTTATTTTTACGGTGAGGCCCTCGTTTTTAATGTGGGCACACTGTTCTCATTGTTGAGAGAGAGAGAGGGGGAGAGAGAGTGAGAGAGAGAGAGAGGGGGGGGAGAGGGAGTGAGAGCGGAGACCACTGAGCTGGGATAAGAAGGAGAGGGAGAAGGAGGGAGAGGCGGCCCACTGATAACACAATGCATGATGGGAAAGGGATGCTGCCACCCAGTCCAGTGCCAGGACACGTGTTAGATAGCAGGTCTTATTGGCCTGTGCTCCTCATGGACCTTAGCCACTGCACCTGTGTGTGTGTGTGTGTGTGTGTGTGTGTGTGTGTGTGTGTGTGTGTGTGTGTGTGTGTGTGTGTGTCTGGGGGTCTGACTGTCTGATCTGAAGCCCACTGTTAACACTGTAACTGGCCCCTAATGCATCACCAGGTGCATAGGCCCTCTGTGATTGGACGTCCCGGGTAGAGACAGTGTCAGTTGTTCTGATTGGCTAAGCCCGGACCCAAAATGCTACGTGTTGGCACTGGGCACATGGGCTGGTCCAATTGTCTGCTGGCTCGTTTACTGGTGTGTGTGTGTGTGTGTTTGCATGTGTATGTGTTTGCGTGTGTGTGTGTGTGTGTGTGTGGGGATGCTACTAGGCCTGGTGAAAGATGGTGTTCTGCAGTTGGATGGAGAATGATTGCAACAGGAAAACCTTTATCGTCCTTCTATTGGGGAACACATGGAAACCTTGTCATTACACAGTAGAATAAAGGTGAAGCAATACCATGCTCTCCACCTGTCAAGGGAGGGATAACACAGACCCCACAATATACTGTCTCCCTTTGTACTGAACCAACCCCCCTTCGGTTCTGTCCCAAATGGATCTCCCCTTATCACTGTTCATCCCTGAGCCATGTATGAATGATATATTGTACTGTATATACAGAACATATGCTTGGTCCATATGGCCAGCCCTGAGCGGAAATATCTCAAAGCACAGGCTAATTAACATTTTAGAGGGAAGAGACCAAGGCGTTGGAAACGGAGGCCTCGTCCCAAATGGAACCCTACTCCCTTTAAGGTGCACTACTTCTGACCAGGACCCCTATGGACCCCGGTCAAATGTAGTGCACTATAAAGGGAACAGGGTGCCACTTGGGACGCAAACAGAGTCTCTGACCTGTTTGGAAGTGGATCACCAACACCAACCCAATGCAAATGTGTTAATTGAGACATTTTTTTTAACCATCTGATATCAAAGACGTGAGATGGATATAGGATGGATGCTTTTGTGGGAAGATCCAGTTGGTTAAATAAATCGCCATCCGGCTTGGTATAACTAACAAAAGAGAGATTCTTTGTGGGGATGTATTGTGAACCATATGGCCCAACTGGAGGTGAGATCTCCAAAAACCTGTACTGGAACACACTAATAACCACAATCACACACACAAAATCTCTCTCTCACACACACACAATCTCTCTCTCACACACACACAATCTCTCTCTCTCTCTCTCTCTCTCTCTCTCTCTCTCTCTCTCTCTCTCTCACACACACACAGTCTCTCTCTCACACACACACTCTCTCTCTCTCACACACACACTCTCTCTCTCACACACACACGCCTCCATTGAGCCTTGGGATTGATCCTCAGATAGTTCAGTTTAAAAGTGAATTATTGGAACCGTATCAATAATTACACAAATGGCCACACACACACACACACGTGCCCATGCACACGCAGCCACAAACCCACACATCCTCTTCCATGTTCACACACATGCTGCCCAGCACAGGACACACCACACCTGATAGATGCTGCTCTCCCAAACCAGTTATTCTGGCTGCAGAACAATCATCACAACTATCCAACCGTTGTCAGTTTCTCTCTTTAACAACTAGTAATTATTATCAGAATTATTGTTTTTATTTATTATTATGAATTTGGTGGCCGGGATATGCCGATGCCAAATAAACGCACACAGAGCCATACGCGAGCGCGCACACGCACACGCACACACACACAGAGCCGTATGCACAGACACCAATAAACCAAGGAAGCCAACCTGCATGAGATGGCAAGCACATCAAAGGCTGGGCCGAAACCGGTCTGTTCCAGTGTGTGTGTGCGTGTGTGTGTGTGTGGGGGGGGGGGGGGGGGGGGGGGGTATGAAAGGCATGTGAATCCCTGCCAGAGCCACCTCAGGGAGAAAACGTTGAAAAAATTTGATTTTTCACACCGCTATCTCAGGGGGGTGAGGAGGGAGGTAGGGAGAAGGGAGTAAGGGAGGAGGAGGGAAGAAGGGAGGGAGAAGGGAGGAGGAGGGAAGAAGGGAGGAGGAGGGAAGAAGGGAGGAGGCAGGGAGTAAGGGAGGAGGAGGGAAGAAGGGAGGAGGATGGAAGAAGGGAGGAGGAGGGAAGAAGGGAGGGAGGAGGTGGAGGGAGGAAGGAAGGAGGAGGGAGGAAGGCAGGAGGCAGGGAGGAAGGGAGGAGGTGGGAGTAAGGGAGGAGGAGGGAGGAAGGGAGGAAGGGAGGAGGAGGGAGGGATGAGGACAAAAGAAAAACAGAAAGAGGAGGGAGGAGGGGGTGAGTATTGGTTGTGTGTGTGTGTGTGTGTGTGTGTGTGTGTGTGTGTGTGTGTGTGTGTGTGTGTGTGTGTGTGTGTGTGTGTGTGTGTGTGTGTGTGTGTGGTTTTGGAATGGATATGGGGCCTAATTATTTCAGTTCACTTTTAGGGGGTTTAACATTAGTTTAATGGGTTCAGATGTTGAAGCCAAGACAGAGTGGTGCTGAATGTTGTTTTCTGCTTAATAGCATAGCAGGTTTACACAACAGTAAACTGTGGTTAGAGCAATATGTAGGACAAACATTCTGTAGGTGTGTAGAAACTCCTCTACAAAATGTCTGACTTCACTTCAGTGTCAATTCATTATGTGTGTGTGTGTACACGTTTACTATACTTGTGAGTACCAGAAGTCTTCAAAAGAATAGTGAATCACCTACATTTGTGAGAAGTGAGGACATTTTGCCAGTCGTCACTTGTAAAACAAAATGTGGGTTAGGATTAGGGTTTGAGTAAGAATTAGGGTTAGTGGTTAGGTTAGGGTTAGGAGTTAAGGTTAGGTTTAGGGCATAAGGTTCACGTTTTGAATGGGAATCAATTGTTGGTCCACACAAGTATGGTAAGACATAGCTGTGTGTGTGTATGTGTGTGTGTGTGTGTGTGTGTGTGTGTGTGTGTGTGTGTGTGTGTGTGTGTGTGTGTGTGTGTGTGTGTGTGTGTGTGTGTGTGTGTGTGTGTGTGTGTGTGTGTGTGTGTGTGTGTGCATACGCGGATGTGTGTTGTGTGGCCACGACAAGTACCGTTACCCACAACAAGTGTGAGTGGTGTGTGTGACTGACAGTGTGTGGGTGGCTGAATGAATAAAGCATTGACAATGGAGACCAGCCCAGGCCAGCAATTACCCTGACTAACCGACTGACAGACATAGGGTAGAAAATCCCTCACATCCTAAGAGTTCAAGGCAGACAGGACAGGGTGAACAAGTTCATACAGAACTGCATGGCTGCGGGACAGACTTAGTGTACACCACCACGCCCCAGAGATGCACTATAAACCTGGCATGGTGACCAATATTAGACAAGACAGGTAGCTAGGTGTAGGGTGAAGTTCCCACGGCCTAGACACTGATCTTAGATCAGTTTAGCGTTTCCGCCACTAATGGTTAAGGTTAGGATTGGGGGAGGGAAAGCTGATCCTGGATTTGTCCCTAGGGGAAACGTCACCACGGAACAAATAGCTAACTTCTAGCGCAGGGCTGTAATTGTATCAATAAACATGCATTGTATTTATACTAGGTCTGTATCGAGTACCACAGTATGAGTCATAATAGCCATAAAACCTGGCTACATTTCTTTAAATGGGCAATTCTGTGAACTGTCTTGTGCAAGTTTTAAATTGACACAATAACTGTTAGCAAAGGTGTCAGCTAGAGATGATGTGCAGGAGCTTGCAGGGATTGGTAGTTTTCCTTGATGTCGACTTTGATGCTAATCAGCATTTTGTAATCTGAGAGAAAATAGAGACGAATATATTGATAAAAGTCACCTTGTCCGAGAAAGATTTACATGGTTATCAAAATGTCACGCCAGGGTAAGCCTACACGAAACACAGCCCTTATTTGAAGTGTTTATAAAGTCTCTTATGGGAAAAATGTATGGTGGAAAAAGGATTGGAACCATTTCCCTGTTTGACCGCTAAGTTTAATGGGTATTATGACACCTCTAATGTGGGGCTCTATAGTATCAATAAAGATGTATTGTTTCTATACCAGGGCTGTATTGTATCAATAAAGACATATTGTATTTATACCAGGGCTGTATTGTATCAATAAATATATATTGTATTTATACCAGGCTGTATTGTATCAATAAAGATATATTGTATTTATACCAGGGCTGTATTGTATAAATAAAGATACAGTATATTGTATTTATACCAGGTTGTATTGTATCAATAAAGATATATTGTATTTATACCAGGCTGTATTGTATCAATAAAGATATATTGTATTTATACCAGATATATTGTACCTGTGTTTCATCCCAGGAAGATGTTCCTTTCTTTCTGTCCTTGTTCCCTTCACATGTCTCCAACTTCAGCCCAGCACAGGTGTGTAAGTGGGCTGGAACAAAACCCTGCATAACCCACCCAATTTACAGTATCTCCAGCACCATGTGAGGGAGATCCCTATAGGCCAACACTATATATTTAGTTACACAGTAGTGAGGGAGATCCCTATAGGCCAACACTCTATATTTAGTTACACAGTAGTGAGGGAGATCCCTATAGGCCAACACTCTATATTTAGTTACACAGTAGTGAGGGAGATCCCTATAGTCCAACACTATACACCTAGTTACACAGTAGTGAGGGAGATCCCTATAGGCCAACACTATATATTTAGTTACACAGTAGTGAGGGAGATCCCTATAGGCCAACACTCTATATTTAGTTACACAGTAGTGAGGGACATCCCTATAGGCCAACACTATATATTTAGTTACACAGTAGTGAGGGAGATCCCTATAGGCCAATACTATACACCACACTCGCTAACAACGTGAAACCACAGTGTGGTAACTTACTAGTGAAACCACACTCTCTAACAACGTGAAACCACAGTGTGGTAACTTACTAGTGAAACCACACTCTCTTACAACGTGAAACCACAGTGTGGTACCTTACTAGTGAAACCACACTCTCTTACAACATGAAACCACAGTGTGGTAACTTACTAGTGAAACCACACTCTCTAACAATGTGAAACCACAGTGTGGTAACTTACTAGTGAAACCACACTCTCTTACAACATGAAACCACAGTGTGGTAACTTACTAGTGAAACCACACTCTCTAACAACGTGAAACCACACTGTGGTATGTGCACTCAACAATAATGTTTCTCCTGGTTACAATAACCTCATTGTTTCCCACAATAGGCTGATCATGGGGAGTAATTTGCTTCTGAGCTCTAACACAGGGAGAGTTTACCACAACGCATTAGATTACAAAACACAAGCATTTCAATGGGGCATATAACGGTAACACACGTTTCAATGGGGCATATAACGGAACACACGTTTCAACGGGGCATATAAACGAACACACGTTTCAATGGGGCATATAACGGAACACACGTTTCAATGGGGCATATAACGGAACACACGTTTCAATGGGGCATATAAACGAACACACGTTTCAATGGGGCATATAACGGAACACACGTTTCAATGGGGCATATAAACGAACACACGTTTCAATGGGGCATATAACGGAACACACGTTTCAATGGGGCATATAACGGAACACACGTTTCAATGGGGCATATAACGGAACACACGTTTCAATGGGGCATATAACGGAACACACGTTTCAATGGGGCATATAAACGAACACACGTTTCAATGGGGCATATAACGGAACACACGTTTCAATGGGGCATATAACGGAACACACGTTTCAATGGGGCATATAACGGAACACACGTTTCAATGGGGCATATAAACGAACACACGTTTCAATGGGGCATATAACGGAACACACGTTTCAATTGGGGCATATAACGGTAACACACGTTTCAATGGGGCATATAATGGTAACACACGTTTCAATGGGGCATATAACGGTAACACACGTTTCAATGGGGCATTTAACGGAACACACGTTTCAATGGGGCATTTAACGGAACACACGTTTCAATGGGGCATATAACGGTAACACACGTTTCAATGGGGCATATAACGGTAACACACGTTTCAATGGGGCATATAACGGAACACATGTTTCAATGGGGCATATAACGGAACACACGTTTCAATGGGGCATATAACGGAACACACGTTTCAATGGGGCATATAACGGAACACACGTTTCAATGGGGCATATAACGGAACACACAGTGAGCCCATAGAAATAGAATCCAGATATTCAAATCAGTCAAATGTCATGGTGATGATGTAATGTCGAGGTTTACACCCCCTTGTCAACTCACCAATTACAATAATGCACTTGACAGATGAGACAGCTCAAAGTTCAAATCGGAGGCTAATAATAACCACAACATAGACTACATGGAAGCTTGTCAATGCTGGTAATGATGTTTTGTGTTGTATTATCGTGTTCACTGATGCATGAACCAACCATTTGTTAGGATCAACTTTTCTGTCTCCCAGGAACTTATTTTTACGTCCCTGTCCTTCTATAGCAGGGTTTCCTCACTCTGTCATCGGAACCCCGAGGGTGCACTTTTGGGGTCCCGAGGATCGAGTTTGAGAAATGCTGCTCTACAGTATTTACTAAGTCACCTATAACATAGTGCTGGCACAACGACCATATGGTTATGGATGAAGACCCCTCATGAAAGTAAAATAACCGTCATAACCGTTTTTAAAAATAAAAGGTTTTGTGTGGAACGAACAGCTGACTGAAGACGGGAAGGCCGGGCATTCATGCAGTTGAGTCTGTTTTGGGCTTAACATGGACTCTTAACAACATGATGAAACTTTGTTGCTCCTTGCTGAAACAAGCAAACTAGTCTCGGTTGCCTAGGCAACGGTCTCCACAATGCAGCAGCAGCACATAGAAACAGAATAAATAGAACAGGCTTGGAACCACTTAACACTGGCAATTTGACTGTCAAACTCATGGGTACACTCAATAATTTCTATGGTAATGTAGAATGTTCAATCAAATTATGTTAACTGATGTGGCTCATGAAATGGAGTGTATTTTTTGTCATTTCAGTTGAGTTGAATCAACAAATCACACCGCATATTTTAGCACAGATATTTACTTCCTATTTTGCTCCTATTTGCTGGTTTGGGGCTATTTGAACGGTTATTACGGAGACAACAGTCATTTGACTGGCCAATTACCATCATCCAAAATGCCATGACTGTCACAGCCCTACAGTATAACCTGTTAATGGATCATGTTATGTTTGTACGTTTGAGAGTCAGTGATGTGAGATTCCATGTGTGCAGATGAGAGCCAGTCAGACTGACGGGCTGTGTAGATTGAATAATCACATCAGACACACACCACACACCCTATCAAGTAGTACATTTCAGAGGTGGGTGTTTGCCTCAGACAGCAGGCTTCAAGAAAAGGCCTAGGACTACACTAATATAACTCCTAATGTGACTGGAGTGTAGGTTACAGTGTATTATTACTGATGCTGCCTGAATAATACACAGAAAATGGCATTGTTTAATTAATGTTAACTATGGACTTAAAATATATTATTATTAGTGACCTCTTGAATAATACTGACTTTTCTATATACACTGAGTGTATACAAACCAGACAATGCATTTAAAAACTAAACAGAACTATCAAAAGTGTAATGCATCTGTCCCTTTTACATATCAAATCATATATGAAGGAAGAGTTATGATGCAGAGATTACAATGGTAATCCAATGCGGTTAGGAACAGTCAGAGTTAAGGAGAGGAGCACCTTCCTAATATTGAGTTGCACCCCCTTTTGCCTTCAGAACAACCTCAATTTGTTGGGGCATGGACTCTACAAGGTGTCAAAAGCGTTCCACAGGGATGCTGGCCCATGTTGACTCCAATCCTTCCCACAGTTGTGTCAAATTGTCTGGATGTCCTTTGGGTGGTGGACCATTCTTGATACACACAGGAAACTGTTGTGTGAAAAACCCAGCAGCGTTGCAGTTCTTGACACACTCAAACCAGTGTGCCTGGCACCTACTACCATACAGTACCCCGTTCAGACACTTAAATATTTTGTCTTGCCCATTCGCCCTCTGAATGGCACACACACAATCCATGTCTCAATTGTCTCAAGGCTTAAAAATCCTTCTTTAACCTGTCTCTTCCCCTTCATCTACACTGATTGGATTTAACAGGTGACATCAATAAGGAATCATAGTTTTCCCCGGGATTCACCTGCTCAGTCTGTCAAGGAAAGAACAGGCATCCCTAATGTTTTGTACACACAATGTATGTTATGTGCTATATATCTTAGGCTATATTATTAATTTAGATTATTAATTTAAATTTGATTTCATATCATATATTATTCTCGTTATTATTAGCATATTATTATTATAGCTTGTGGTAAAGTAACCACATGCTTCTGGCAACAAAAAAAACCAAGTCTGATATCCATTGGATGGTTTGAACGGGCCTATGAACTATAAACACACCAATACTGAGGGGAAATCTATTCCCGTTTACCCCTCCCTTTTCGGGAGCCTATATGAAGTGTCATCAACTACGCAACTCAATTAGCCGACCCATTGATGAAAATACAACCGACAGGCTACAGGGGAAAAAAAGACAATTCCGCAAGTAAGAGAACGAGATCGGGATTATTTGTGTATTAGTGGGCCTATTGTACTGTTAGACATTTACTGCACTGCTGGAGCTAGGAACAAAAGCATTTCGCTGCACCTACTTTAACATCTGCAAATCTGTGTACACATACACAACAAATACACATTTATTTGATTTGAAAGAGATGCACCCCAGACAATGAAGCTTCTAAAAGGTTGAACATTTGGTCTCCGACACACAAGAACCACCCGCACTGTCACATATTCTGGCCTGTCAAACTGCTCTCTTAGAACGATAAAACATGCTGTCGTCGTTGGTTATTCTTTTTGATGTAGGCTAACGCCCGCAGAATAGACCCAGCATCCCGCCACTTCGTCATCACATGGGTTTTATATTCAGACGACTATTTTGTTCTCAATGTTTTTTTTAATATTTTTTATATAGCATCATATTTATTTTGACTTCGATAATAATAAATAATAGGCATATAGGCAAAATATTATAAATGTTATAATAAATGTAAAATAATTTATTATAATACATTATAATATAAATAATAACAGGCCTACATTGAATTAAAATTCGTGGTTTAAATAAAAAGAGTGTGAGAAAATAAATGTGGGATTAATAAGCTGTTTATGATAGTCAGACACATCACAGTAACAAAACGGAGTAGTTACCACTTGTCTAGACAATTATAGCAAGCATCGGGGATACAGGTGAGCTTTGCTTGCATTGTGGTGCTTCACTTTTGACCGTTTAGTGTCACACAGTCACACACGAAATAAAATAATATGACTTAAATAATACAATAATACACCTGTAGGCACTAAAGTAATTAGTCGAATCAATAACAAATACTCCTCTTTTGACTGAGATGTAGATTTTGACTGACGTGAATCAAATAATTACCCCCTTAAATGAATTGTAACATAATTATAACATATTGTTAAAGTGTAAAGCTATTCTACATATCAACCTTAGAAATAATATGGCAATGCTTTGAAAGGCTTTCTCCAGTGACGATATTAATTTACATAGCACGTACCATTATAGCGCAGGGAGATGTGCCAACTCTCTCAAAGACCCATTTTACTTTAAAAATTCTGCTTCCAAAAAAAGTGAGAGAGAGCGAGAGGGAGAGAAGAGGGCGAGAGAGCGCGACTCTGTTTTTTCTTCGGTGTTACCGGAAGCAAAAACAAGTCCTTTAAACAAGTCGGCCTGTGGCCCAGAAAACGGTCTTTGAAAAAGTTAGTCTTCTCTTCTGCGAGAGAAAAGGAAAGGAAGGACAGCGTAGCAGCAGACTCCCTACTTCCCCTAGTGATTCTGGATTCTTCTTTTCACTTGTTAGCACAAGTTGCATCCATCGTCAACGCTCGTCGACGGCCCAAGAAGTTCGGGAGATGTTCGAGTCCAAGTCCTGCTGCCTTCAACACCGAGCAGTGAAAGAAAGTTCTGCAACTAATCAGTGACGTGAGAGAGACGCCGAACCACCAACAAACGTCTCACAAATAGGTCAAATACTGTGTGGACGGAGATAAGATAGAAAGTAAGTTTTTGTTTATGTATTTTCTCCACCTTCAAAATAACAGCTATCTGCTTCCGTTTCCAAAATGTGTATCCAAACTAACACCAACACCCCAATCTCTTCCTCCAACTGTCTGTCTTCTCGTTCTGCTTTCCCCTTGTCCCCCTCTCTCACTCTTGATCCACAATCGGAGAGTCCCCTGGTCCCACGCCTCCTCCTCCTCAAAGCGTACGAGATGAAAGAGACGTCTTCAAAATCGTTATTGCATTGCCGAGATACCAAAATGCCTACACCGCAGCAACAAAGACCTGTCGAGAAATCCTCGTGTAAAATGCTGCCTACTGATGCGATAGCCGTAGCCTACGTTCCAATATCAATACTGATAGCGGTTTATTCCCCAATATCAGCGACACAAAAGGAGGTTAATGTCCCTTTAAAATGGAATAAGAATGATGGCAGTTGTATAGCCTTATTAGCGTCGGGGCCGGTCAGAGCGATCAGCCGGTCGTGGTCTCGTGGAAGCGTCGAGTTGGTTGAATTATTAATAACGCGAACTGTTCGCAGTCTGTCGCGGGGAGCAAGTGGCCAGGGTAGCAGCTGGGGGTTTAGGAGCATTATGCGGGCTCGGGCTAAATCACGGGCAGCGGGGATTACGGGCTGCCTGTACTGTCTTGCGCTACCGTTACCAGCCGCAGAGGAACGGAGAGAGAAAGAGGGAGATGAGTAAAGGAAGGGGTGTCAGGTGTAGGCTAGTGGAATAGTCCAGGTCAAGTCAGGACAGGTAGTTAGTTCAACTTGGAACTTTGCCCTGTGTTTCATAGTGACATTCATGAACTGCAGTCGATAGAAACCTAATAACTATGCCAACATTCAAAATAATGACGTATTTCTAGGTCATTTGGGTCAGCGACAGTTTCTAAAGTGGCCAGAGTGCACGGCCTTGCGCGGCTTGGCAGTGCCACACATTTGGTGAGATGAGGCAGCGCGCGCTCCGAGGCCTTCCCAGACGTTCTCATAAAAACGCCTCAAAGTTCCGAGCCTATAGAAAATGATATGTAATATGTATGGATCATGGATGCAATAGCAATTGAATTTGGAATATCCCACATTGGAATATAAAAAAAAGGATAGAACCAAAAATAGTTCTATGCTTACTTCATATATGGCACCCCTTAAGGTTCTAGAACCGAAGTTGGTTCCACATAGAACGCTATATGGAACCAATTTTGGTTCAGTGAAGAAGAACCCCTGGGGTTCTGATCAAAGAACCCTACAACACGGTTCTATATAGAACCTTTAGGGGTGCCATATGAAGCAAGCAATATAACCCTTTTTGGTTCTATCCAGAACCTTTTTTTCTAAGAGTGTATCACAGAAAAAAAGTTGACTATCAAGACACAAGCTGAGGAAAGTTTAGGCCATCCACCTAAGTTTATTTAGCTAACAGGTGCAGGACAATTGATGTGACATTACTGAATTCAGGAATGGAATTTAACCCATACAGTTGGGTTTTAACACATAAATGGTTTATTGTTCTGTGTCTGTCCTGCATGGCTATACTTTTCGGGAGTTCGTGCAGTTTTTCAAAAGGTTATATAGGACTGATATCCCGCTCATTTGCAGTCATAATCAAATTTGCAAAGCAGGTTGAAGACACAAAACACACACACACCACAAAAAGGCCTTCCCACATGCGTAAAAACCCCAACAACTTCTAAATAGGCTATTTATGTACTTTTGATAAAATACGATAATCCCTTTTAACGATAAATGTTCACTGATTTTGTTATTATTTTGGGTTGATGCTATCCGGACTACAATCTGGAGCTAGTCAACCAGACATGCCACATATAGCCTAGGCCTAAGAAATACAACCATCAACATGGATGGGGACCAATACATGTATTTGTTTTTGATACGCTAAATATATCTTTCTTTATACGTTGAGGTCTAATTTTTGGTTTGTTTGAGATGAAATAATCTGGAGCTATTCAATCAGACACGCAATGACATTCCTGCAGCACATCACATCAGGAGTAACATAACGGCGTGATGAATTATTGAACATTGACCTCCCAACGCATTTGGCCTCATCTATTATTCATTCATTGAATTATGATTTAAGTTATCATTTAACACGAGAGGGTTAAAAGGTGTGGGGGGAGGGTGGTGCGGGAGAAAGTCTGTCAAGAACGCGACAAAACATTTCCCTCAAAGTTTATGCTCTGCTTTTGAACATAAGAAATAGACTGCAGTGTGTTGAGGAGTGTAGCCTGGAAACGAAAGACAAACAGAGTTGAACTTAATCCTCGCACAGTTAGGCCAGTAATTTCTCCTAACTCATTTTAACAAACAAAACAAAAACATTGTGATAAATGTCTCTCAAATATGTCTATCTTTGGCAACATTATTTTACCATGGTAATATTGATTTTCACAGGCCTTAGACAAATGTTCTCTCTGAAGCAATCAAAATAGAATAGAGATTCCAAATTCTGTTGTAGGTCATTTCACCGATAGAATATAGCTTACCACAATAACAAATATTAAACAACAAGTAGGCTAATAAATACAACTTCGATCACTAAATAGCATGCAGGGTAGGCTATGATGATATATTGACAATAGGATCTTAGTTATGAAGATGAGATGACCCACTGTTTATGTATCAGACCTATGAAAATGTCACTTAGTTTAACTGTTAATTGTAATAGTCTATCAGCTATAGCCTTTTTTGGAATAACTATATACAATTTTATTTTCAAAATATGTTGTCCATTTAATTATCTAGGGCAAGTCCTTATTAATTCATATACAGTATTATTTTATAACAAATGATTTGCATACTTCCCAAAGCCTACAATAAGGGCATTTAATTATTTTAGTAATTCATTTTCAATGCATTGGTTTTTCATCGTTAACTGGCACATAGTGTTTTATAAGTAATTTCAGTCTTTTTTTTTATCATTCTTTACAGAATTTCGGACATCATATTATATTTCACACGCAGGTGCTAATTGAGAAGCTGCCTCTTCGTTGACACAGTAAAGTATATCTACGAATGAATACTTTTATATACTCCATCGTTACAAATTATATTTCTTCATGGTCACAATATCAATCTAGCATAACCAGTTCAATTTAACCCCCTAGAAACCGGTTTGACATTAGTTTTCATTTAGCAAACAAATTATTACTGTTACACATTTCAGAAGAACAATGACACATCTAAAAACGAAAAATGACTTTTGTTCAACAAATATTTCAAGGTTAAGAGTTGAGGAACCGAATTTACCTCCAAAGCAATTTGTCATGTGTGTTATTATGGTTAATTCTCATGGTCCTTTTTTTAAAACACTTATCTATTCTTTTCTATTCTTTGTATTAATTGAAATAAAAATAAATAAAAGACTACAAATATGCACAATTCTAGGTATAATAAAACTGTTCAGAAGAAAATCATTTTAAAGTAAAAAATGTGGCAATCAATTCGTAAAATATTCCATCTGAAAGATAAACACTTTGTTGAAAAAAAGATTGTTAAAAAATGTATATCGCATTAAGACTAAACGAACGAAGAGAAAAACGAATAATGACGAGCTATATCGAAAAATGTTCAGTATGACGATAAATGAATGCAAGAACTTGGACCAATAGGACTGGATATGCCTGCAGTATCGGGGCTATAGAAATGCATATAAAATAGGAACCTATTATGGTGGTAAATTCTGCAGTGCTTTGTGCACGAGGGCACTGCAATGAGTCGGACTCTTGTCGCATAGCCTATATATTTTTTAAATAAATACTAAACCTCTGTCACATATGGAAATAAACACACTAATTTCAATGAAAAACGTAGTGAAATTTCTATCAAAAATATGACAACTGACAGACTAATAATGAATAACTATATATTTTTTAAGTGGCCAAGGCTAGTTGATGACATGCATACACGCAAAGCTGGCTGTCCTATATTCACAAATCAGTGTGGCAGGGATGAAACTGCCCTCAAAATTGTATTTTCATGATTTGACATAGAATCAATAACCATACTATATTCTAATCTTGGCATAATATAATCTATTCCTGCAATATGAAGTCTCCATGCCCCCCTCCAGTTTTACCCTGTCCAGTGGCTGTTGCTGTAGGTCATAACCTTTGTATTATAGTAATCATTCCCTATTTATATGTATATGTGATTAACAGTATTTACTTGAAACTTGGTAGATGAAAACTATTTGTTTATAAAAACATTGAAATAATGTTTTTAGATGTTGGTATAAGTCATAATAAAACTAATTGGGATTTGCTTGATTTGGTTTATCAAACTCTATAGTCCTGGGCTAGGCCGCCTAGCCAAGAAGAGAAAAGAACACTAAGACTGTAAGCCTTCAATGCTGGTAAAAACGGCTTCAAAAGTTTGTTTTCACTTGGACGGAGACAACATGGGGCCAAACCATTCTCTTAAAAAATATCGAAATAATACTATTTCCAGGGAGTTAAAAAAACAAACAGTTGAACTTTTGTTGCCGTGCCGACGCAATACGGCCTAATTGTCTCCACACAGCAAGAGCAAAGGCAAGCCTTAACGCGAGCCCTCTACGCGTCAATTAGAAGAAGCTTTGGACTAATTAAAGGTAATTAAGGGTTAGCGGTGCACAGCGGTTACCGCAGCCCCCATCTCTCGCGACCGCATTGTTTTAAGACCAGTCATTATGTGGGCTATGAGTCTTAAAAACCTCACTGGCTGGAAGAAGCTCGAGTGACGGCGGTGGTATATGAATGATCAGAGCAGAGCAGAACGTTCAGCTGGGACCCTCTTCAACTTCTCTGGCTCTTTATCGATTAGACAAATTAGTTCTGGAAGAAAAAGTTATGGGATAGGTGGCCTGTAGTTCTGAAAAAACAAGGCACAAACATGTAGGCGGGCCCAGTTATTGGCAGCATAGAGGGCAAGTGTCAATGTTGAGAATACATATT